>NW_022589704.1:30949375-31179302 GCF_004348235.1 Phoca vitulina | reverse complement strand
GAAAGAAAGAAAGAAAGAAAGAAAGAAAGAAAGAAGAAAGAAAGAAAAAGAAAAAAATGTTAATTACAAAGGAATAAAAATAAGACAGGATGCCTGGGCAGCTCAGTCTGTTAAGCCTCTGCCTTCAGCTCAGGTCATGATCACAGAGTCCTGAGATCAAGCCCCACGTCGAGCTCCTGGCTCAGCGGGGATCCTGCTTCTCCCTCTCCCTCTGCTGCTCCCCCTGCTTGTGCTCTCTTTCTCTCTCTGGCAAATAAATAAATAAAATCTTTTAAAAAAATAAAATAAAATATCAGAAGATGACAGATTAATGTCTACAGTTAAGAGAAACTATGTCATCGAAGAATTTTGTCCCCAGCCAAATTTTGTGTGTAAAAATACTCTCAAATATGCAATACATGTATCATTCATAAAAATTATTTGAAAAAAATTATTTAAAGATGTATTTGTACTACTTGAGGAGGAAACAAACTTTAAAATTCTCAAAATATGAAGGTAATTGTATAAAAGGACTAGTTGCAAACATTGAACCATTTAGAACTGAGAAATATTTGAATTGATTCTTATAAGTGTGGTTACAAAATTGGATGTCAATTTCAAAATGTGTTTTCAAGTTAGAAGATATGTAATGGTTTGAAGGAAGAAGGGAAGGGACAGAGAAAAGGAAGAAGAGAGAAAGAGAAAGAGGGAGAGAGCTTTAATTACATGGATAATAACAGAGAAATGGGAAGAAAAGAGGGGTGGGACATAAAATTACACCTGAACTCAGTAGTTGTCGAATTTTGCTGTGCGTTGGAATCAGCTAGGGATCTTTATGAAACAGTGATGCCTGACTTCCACCCTCAGGCATTTTCATTTAATTGGTTTGGAGCCCAACTAAAAGCTCCTCAGCTACTTCCAATGTGCAGCAACGTTTGGGAGCTACTGGCTTAATTTCATTAAGTAGGAAAAAGCAAGGATGGCAAAAAGATTTCAGCTTACTGCTCCAACTTTTGTTAATTGGTAATGACTGCCTGAGGGCTTTGTTGAGGTCATATCCAGGCTCAGTGGGAAAGTGCTCTCATCCATTTAGACTATCTTCACTGGAAGGGAAGAGAAGGATATCACACATTTGCCATTCTTGGACTCAAAGAGATTTTGAAACTAAAGTAACTATTTGTGGCTTAAAAAACAGCATAGATCTCTTCCAAAATATTAGAGATGATGAAAGCCAAGAAAATATAGTCATATAGTAAAAGGCAGTAAACAAAAAAAAGAAGGAAGAGGATGGGGGAAGGACAGAAGGTGGAGGAGGAGGAGAAAGAGAAGAGGAAGAAGAGGGGAGGAAAGAAAACATAATAGGAGAAATCACAAGATAAAATGGCAATATATAATTAAATACGTTTATTAAGCTTACAAATGCAATTGAGAAAATCTCCATTTAAAAATATTGTCTTTAGATTGTATGAGAAGAAAAGAGAAATCCATCTATGTGACATTTTCTAAAGCCCCATCTGATACAAAGTTGCTAAATAAAAATATACTAAATGATGAGAAAGCAGGCAAATATACCAGGCAAATACAATAAAAAAACAATCACAATACCAATAACAAATATGATAGAAACTAAAGCAGAAATATTAAATGAAATGAAGATATCCTGTCAGAAAGTATATTTCACAATGAATATAAAACTGTCATGAAATTTTATGCATCACATAACATCAAAATACAAAAGTGAAATCTGCTATAAATTAGAAAAAATGGACAGAAGTGCAATACTAATGGGAAGCTTTAATAATAACTCTTTCTCTTTTTGATGGCTGACAAAAAATGTAAATCAAATTTTATAGCACACAAGCATAGAATGTACCTTTATTTCCAATACTAATAAAACATCTACCAAAAATAAATAAAGAATTATGCAGCAATAAAAAATGTCGAAAGTATATAATACACATTCTGATTAGAAAGGAAAGTCATTATATTAAAAAAAAGAAAGAAAGGTCATCATTAAGTTAAGGAGAAAATTAATGCTGCAGAAAATTTAGAAATTAACAACAATAATAGTACATAACAATTTATGGGATGAGCCAAAGCAGTATTCAGAAGAAAAGTCATAGATTTAAATGTGTTTTGTTTTTTGTGTGTGTTTTGCCGGGTTTTTTTTCTTTTTGCTTTCTTTGTTTTTTTGTTTTTTTAGCTAAGGAGGAAAAGGTAAAATAAATGCTCTACCTACAACTGATGTCACTATGAGAGGAATGTCCTAATCTGAGGGCAGGTTAGGTTGATGTTGAGGGTCAGAATGATTTCATTAAATGAAATCTGTCTCTGCCTCTTATGTTCCTTCTTCCAAAAAAGAAGTCTTTGTTTTAATTCCAAACCTAGAGCTGGAGTGGAGATTTCTCACCATTCTTCTGTCATCCCTGGCATCAGTGAAAAGTTTGGGATTTGTAGATAACTTTTTATCTTGTGTTTTAAATCAAGCTTAATTAGTATATGAGAAATGCAAGAAGTAATGAGAAATTATTGTAGTACCATTTGTAAAACCATAACAGAAATAGCTTCTTTCTGAACTCATCAGTCTTCGTATAGGCTAATCATGTCTTTTCTGCTCTACTCCATTTTTCTGAGGGGGAAAAACAGGCACAGAAAGAAAAGCATGCTTTCTGTCAAATAAATTACCATTTCCCACAAGCCCAGCTGCCTAAAAAATTATTTCATAAGAAAGTTAAAACTTTAATAAGGCTAAATGTAAAATATAAAACTACAACTTCTAAAAGAAAATACAGGAGAAAATGTCTATGACCTTGGGTTTGGTGATAAGTTTTTATATACAATACCAAAGGCATAATTCATAAAAGAAAAACTTTACTTTGTACTTTATTAAAATTGGATTTTTAACAATTTTGGATTTTATTAGAATTAAAAAATTCTGCTCTATGAAAGACATTGTTGATAGAATGAAAAAAAAAAGCCACAGACTTGGAGAAAAATATTTGCAAAACATATATCTGATAAAGGATGTCTATCCAAAATATACCAAAAACCTCTTAAAATTAAACAATAAGAAAACAACCAATTAAAAAATGGGCAAAAAATCTGAACAGACCCTCACCACAAATGATATACAGATAGCCAATGAGCATATAAAAAGATATGGGGGTGCCTGGGTGGATAAATTGGTTAAACTTCTGCCTTTGGCTCAGGTCATCATCCCAGAGTCTTGGGATCCAGCCTTGCATTGGCTCCCTGCTCAGCGGGAGTCTGCTTCTCCTTCTCCCTCTGTCCCTCCTTGCTAATCGTGTGTGCATATGCTCTCTCTCTCAAATAAATAAAATCTTTAAAAAAAATGTCAAACATCATTTGTCATTAAAGAAATTTAAATTAAAACAACAACAACAAAAAAAAAAGACAACAGAGCAATACCAGTACATTCCTATGGCAAAATGGCAAAAATCCTAAATAAATAAATAAATAAATGCACAAATCGCCGACAAAGATACATAGCAACAAAAATTCTCATCCATTGCCAATAGGAATAAAAAATGTATAGCCACTTTGGAAGACAGTTTGGCTGTTTCTTCAAAGCTAAATGTACTATTACTATGCAATATAGCATTCATGCTCCTAGATATTTACCCAATGGATTTAAAAAATCCATTTTTTTGTGTGGCCACACAAAAATCTGCATGAAAATGTTTTTAGAAGCTTTATTCATAATTGTCCAAAACTAGAAGTAATTTAGATGTTCTCCAATAGGTCAATTGATAAACAAACTGTGGTACATCCATACAAAAAAACTAGGGAAATGTGATGAATGTATGGGCTTTAGTTAATTATAATGTATCAATATTGGTTCATTAATCATGACAAATGCACCATTGTAATGTAAGATGTTAATAATAGGAAAACTGGGTGTGGGATACAGGAAAATTCTTATTTTCAAAAGCTTTCTGTAAATCTACATTTAGAAACCTATTCTAAAAATAAAATTTTATTTAAAAAATCTTTAAGAATTTAAATCAAAACCTCTGTGGTGCAACATCTCTAGATTCCATTTTACTTCGGTTACTTTGCTAGGACCTGCCTTTTCCGGGGTCACCTAGCCACTGGGCAGAGTGAACCAATGCAGAGACCGGCCAATAAGTATGAGACTCTGAACCGGAGCCAAAAGGACAGAGACCCTTACTCCATGTCATTTTAATGTTTTCAATGTCTCTTGCATCATGCTTGATGAATCTTCATAAACTCAAATGAAAACCAAGAATGGCTGTTGTCCTAAGGGCCTACAACTGCTCTCATCCCACTCCCTCTGGTCCGACCCTTCAGACACAGACGACAGCGTGACTCACACTCAGTGGGTCGTGATGATCAGTTTATTTCCCCCATCACTAGCTCCCTCCTTCCTCCCTGCGGGGAGCTTCTAGCAGCCTCTGTAGCCTGGGCCAGGCTGCTTATGATAGAGCTGATTAACCAAATTAACCAAGGGCTTTGCTTCTGCACATTTACCTCCCACTATTTACTCTTTGGCCATTTTAGTGCTTGTAAACATATATCATAGGCAGCAATAGCAACCAGCCCTGAGCCTTTGATATGTTACCATACACCAAGGGCCATAAATAATATAGATTTCTTATATATATATATTATATATATATACACTTGTGTATGCATCAAAAAAGGCCTACAAGAAATTACATTACACTGTTGATAGTAGCTACCATCTACTGGTAGGAGGAAGAGGGGGGTGGGACTGAAGAAAGTTTTGCTGCATTCTTATTATTTGCTTTTTATTTCTATCTGTAAGGATTGTTTTGACACAATTCTATACTGTCCGAATTTTTTTATAAGCATTTGTAATTTTGTCATCCTTTTGTAGTACTAATTTGTGCAATGTCACGAATTAATTAAATTTTTTAAATGGGAGTATATACTGTTGGCTGCAATTATTGATGTTGGCTCTTAAGAAAAATGTTCCTATGGGGACGCCTCTGTGGGTCAGTCAGTTAAGCACCTGACTCTTGCTTTCAGCTCAGGTCATGATCTCAGGGATCAATCTCATAACCCTGAGATCATGACCTCAGTGAGGAGTCTGCTTGAGATTTCTCTCTCTCTCCCTCTGCCCGTTCTCCCTCTATCTCTAAAATAAATAAGTAAATCTTAAAAAAAAAAAATGCTTCTACTATATACAGTGTTGATGGAATTGGGGGATTTTATCAGGATTTTACAATCATGCCCAGGGATAAAAAAAAAAACTACAAACAGGGTCTCTCAGTGCTCAGAACTATTCCAAGGAAAGAAACTAGGTAAGATAAGGTTTTGACTAAAGGGACGAGGGTGATGGAGTGGGTAAGAGAGAAGGGAGCTCATTAGTTGCACCAGGAGCATCAAGAACCATAGTTTCCACTTCTGTGTCTTGTTAGTAGTGCCCAAAGATTTAATTTTTCCACCCACTTGCCCTTTTCTCTTTCCTCTTTTTCATTAGGAGCTGTTATTGTTCTTTGTATCTTTTTTTTCCTTTTCTCCATACTATTGTATATAAAGTGTGTTGATATAATTTTTTGATTCACTAGTTGAAGAGAAAAGTGATGGAATGACAACACAAGTACAGGAGAAATGCATTTCTCAGGGAGATAATGGTTTTCGAAGGCGGTGGCGTATTTACATGTCCTGTATATATGTTGCTCTTGATATTACCTTGGGTTACTTCTTCTTGGAAAGTACGATTATCTGGGGAAGCATCTTTAGAATTGTGTATGTGCTCTGGGCAATCAAGGGATGAAATAGCAGAAATTTTGGGTCCTCCTTTCTGGATATGTATGAAATTTTAGAAAATCCACCTATTAAAGGTCTGTATCTCCTTTAAGGGAACTCCTCCAATCTATGGGAGTGGGGTGCTTCAGCAATCATGGTTCTACTCTGGATCCTGTCCTTTAGGCTACTAACTGATTAAAAAGACCTAAGTCAAGCTGATCAGATATGGTCAAAAGGGGAAATTCATGTGATAAAAATATAGCTGGAGGCTCATACCTTTATTTTTTAGAGGGGGGAGGGGTAGAGGGAGAGGGAGACAGAGAATCTTAAGCAGGCTCCAGGCTGCACTGACATGGAGCTCCATCTCACAACCCTAATACCATGACCTGAGCTGAAATCAAGAGTATGACACTTAACTAACTGAGCCACCCAGGCAACCACGTTCATACCTTTAAGGAGGGGAAAAGACCTACATGGTCTTACTAATTTTGGTAAGAGGTATTTAGTTGTATGTGGCAAGATCAATATAGTATTTTCCTTTTAAAAAATTATAAGAAAATGGAGCAGTACAGAAAATAATGATTTGAAGTTTTCCCCCAAAAGAAATGCCCATATATAATGTACACCCCATGTGTAACGTATATATAATGGATATGACTTTTCATACCTCAAACAGGTATATTAGCTATATATGAAATAATTGATTTCATATAGAAATTAAAGCAGAAAAAGAATGAGTTTGGGAGGATAACAGGATTAGAATATGTCCTTTTTGGGGGCGCCTGGGTGGCTCAGTTGGTTAAGCGACTGCCTTCGGCTCAGGTCATGATCCTGGACTCCGGGGATAGAGTCCCGCATCGGGCTCCCTGCTCAGCAGGGAGTCTGCTTCTCCCTCTGACCCTATCCCCTCTTGTGTTCCCTCTCTCATTCTCTCTCTCTCGCTCTCAAATAAATAAATAAAATCTTTAAAAAAAAAAAAAAAAGAATATGTCCTTTTTGTTGTGTCAATTTTAGTGAGATAGAATTTACATACAATAAAATAAACCCATTTAAGTGCATTATTTAATGCATATTAACAAATACACCCATTTAACAACCAATACAATCAAGACAAAACATTTCCATCACCCTCTAAAATTTATTTGTGTCCCAAACCCTACCCTGGCCCCAGGCAACCACTGATTTCTTTTCTGTCTCTACAGATTACTTTTGACTTTTCCAAAATTTCATACAAATGCAGTCATATATTGTATACTGTTTTGTGTCTGGATTCTTTTTCTTAGTATACCACTTATGAAATTTGGCCAGATTTTTGTATGTGCCAGGAATTTTATTCTTCCATATTGTTGAGTAGTATGCCATTGTATGGCCATATCACAATTTGTTTATCCTTTCATCTGTTGATGGACATTTGTGTTGTTCCAGTGGTGGTTATTGTATTTTTTTTTAAAGCTACTATAAACATATGTTTATAAGTCTTTATATGAACATATGTTTTTATTTTTCTCAGGTAAATACTGAAAAGTAGAATTTCTGGGTTGTGTGGTAAATGCATAGACACTGCCCACCTGTTTTCCAAAATGACTGTGTTACAGGATTTCTTCTCCTTCGGTGCCCGCAGTTCTTGGTCACGCTGCTTCAAAGAATGAGGAGATAGACCAGACAGAGGGGTGGGCAGCAAAGCAAAGTTTATTGAGGGATAATACAAAGTTTATTGCATGATAGTACAAAGCTCCTGGAGAGGGAGGGGACCTGAGAGGGTTGCCACCAGAGTTTCTAAGTCCAGGGGTTTTTATGGACTTGTTGGCGGGCTGTTTTAATTTGATTAACCTTCCAGGAGCCTGTCATCCAATCAGGTTTTTGTCATCTATCACGTGGGAAAGGACACAGGGCTCTTCCCAGGGTGGTGTAAAATCCTTTTAAGGGTGGTTTACTCTTAGGCCTGGGGGCCCCTTGTCCCTGCCTGCCTTTCTTCCAACTATCCTTCATCAACTGCACCATTTTACTTCATTCCCACTAAGACTGTATGAGACTTTTAGATGCTTTCACATCTTTGCCAACAATGTGTCAGTCTTTTCAATATTAGACATTTTAGTCAGTGATAGTGGTATCACATTGTACTTTTAATTTATACTTCTCATATGACTAATAAAATAGAGATTTCTTTTTCATTTCTTATTGTCCATTTATATATCTTCTTTTGTAAAATGTCAGTTCAAATCATTTGCTCATTATTTATTGCATAAATTTTTTTTTAAAGATTTATTTATTTTTTTGAGAGAGAGAGACAGAGACAGAGAGAGTACAAGCAGGGGGAGAGGCAGAGACAGAGGGAGAGGGAGAAGCAGACTCCCTGCTGAGCTGGGAACCAGACATGGGACTCGATCCCAGGACCTGGAGATCATGACCTGAGCCAAAGGCAGACGCTTAACCATCTGAGCCACCAGGCGCCCCATAAGATATTTGATAACCCTTATAATCCTGTATACTTGCATTATCTTTCTGATTTTGTTTTGTTTGTTTGCTTGGTGTTTTGAAAGTTTATTTTATTTTTTAGTAATCTCTACACCCAACGTGGGGGCTTGAACTCACAACCCTGAGATCAAGAGTCGCATGCTCTTCTGACTGAGCCAGGCAGGCACCTCTATATATTGTACAACTCCTTTGTTGGATATATATGTATTATGAATATTGGCTACCAGTCTATGGTTTGCCCTTCTATTTTGACAATGCTATTTTACAAAAAGCAAAGGATTTTAATATTTATAAAGACAAATTTATCATTTTTTTTCTTTTATGCTTAGTGCTTTTTGTCCTATTTAAGGAAACTTTGCCAACTCCAAGATAACAAAAAAATTTTGCCTATATTTTCTTCCAGAGTTTATGAATTTTTGTTCAGCTTTTATGTTTAAAAATATAATCCATTTAGAGGTACCTGTGTGGCTCAGGTCATGATCTCAGGGTTCTGGGATCCAGCCCCACGATGGGCTTCCCACTCAACAGGGAGCCTGCTTGTTCCTCTGCCCCTCCCCTAGCTCTCTTGTGCTCTCTCTCTCAAATAAATAAATAAAATCTTTAAAAAATATAAAAATATAATCCATTTAGAGTTAAAGGATAAAGATGTGAGAAAGGGGTCAGAGTTTGTTTCCTTTATAAATATCTAGTTTTCAGTGTTCAATCATTGATTGAAAAGACTTTGTTTTTCCCATTGAATTACTTAGAGATCTTTGTTGGAAATCATGTGTGGGTCTATATATGTACTCTCCATTCTGTTTTATTGAGCTATATGTATATTCATTCTTACAACAATACCACTGTGTCTTGATCACTGTAGCTTTATTATTATTATTTTTTAAAGATTTATTTATTTGACAGAGAGACACAGCGAGAGAGGGAACACAAGCAGGGGGGTGGGAGAGGGAGAAGCAGGCTTCCCGCAGAGCAGGGAGCCCGATGCAGGGCTCGATTCCAGGACCCTGGGACCATGACCTGAGCCGAAGGCAGATGCTTAATGACTGAGCCACCTAGGTGCCCCGATTACTGTAGCTTTAAAATAAGTCTTGAAATCAAGTAATTTAAGTCCTCCAATTTTCTCCTCTTTTTCAAAATTGTTTTGACTATTCTAGAGCTTTACATCTCAATATAAATTTAAACATTTTTTAAAGATTTTATTTATTTGATGGAGAGAGAGCACAAGCAGGGGGAGCGGGAGGCAGAGGGAGAGGGAGAAGCAGGGTCCCCGCTGAGCAGGGAGCCCTATGTGGGGCTCAATCCCAGGACCCTGGGATCTTGACCTGAGCCAAAGGCAGACACCTAACCAACTGAGCCACCGAGGCACCCAATATAAATTTAACAATCAATTTGTCAATTCTACATAAAATCCTGTTGGGATTTTTAATGAGATTACATTAGATGCAAAGATCAATTTGAAGACAAGTTTTATTTGATCCATGGTATAGTTCTACATTTATGTCTTTAATTTCTCTCAGCAATGTTTCATAGTTTTCAGTGTACAAGTCTTGCACATAACTTGTTAAATTTATGTACAAATATTTTATGTTCTTTGATATTTTTTAATTGTACATTTTAAATTCCTTTTTCAGTTGTTTGTTGCTAGTATATGGAAATATGGTTATTCTTCGTATTGACCTTATACACTGTGACCTTGATAAAATGACTTACTAGTTCTAGTTGCATTTCCCCAGCTACTTTAGGATTTTCTATATATAAGACCTGTAAATAAAGATGTTTTTCTTCTCTTTTTCCGGTCTCTGTGACTTTTTATTTATTTTTATTGTCTTATTGCATTGGCTAGACCTTCCAGTATAATCTTAAAAAGAAGAGGTGATAGCAGACAACCTTGTCTTATTCACTTCAGTGATATAGGGGACATTTTGTTTTTCATCACTAAGAATGATACTTGCTCCAGGGCGCCTGGGTGGCTCAGTTGTTGAGCGTCTGCCTTTGGCTCAGGTCATGATCCCAGGGTCCTGGGATCGAGCCCCACATCGGGCTCCCTGCTCAGCGGGGGGCCAGCTTCGCCCTCTCCCACTCCCCCTGCTGTGTTCCTGCTCTCGCTATCTCTCTCTGTCAAATAAATAAATAAAATATTTTTTTAAAAAAAGAATGATACTTGTTCCTTTTTTTCTTTTTTTTTGGAGATGCTTTTGTCAGATTGAGTTAGTTCTCTTCTATTCTCAGTCTGCTAAAAGGTTTTATCATGAAGTGGTATTGAATTTTATTAAAATGTATTTTTTTCTTCTTCTACTGAGAAGCTCTTAGGAGTTTGCCTTTTCTCCCTTTTATTCTGTTAATGGTGAATTGCATTAACAGGTTTTCAAACATTTAACCAACCATATATCCTGGGATAATCCCTATCTGGACATTATAAATTATACTTTGTATATATTATTTTTGTCCTATATTAAGAATAAATCAAGGATGCATATTATAAACCTTAGAGTAGCCACTAAAACATGTAGAAAAAAGAGGCTTAGAGAAAAGGACATAGTGGAGATGCAGTTGACTTTTGGAGCTGTTTCTCTTCATATCCTCTTCTCTAGTATTCTGTCTTATAAATCTCAACTGCCTCTGCCTGTTCAAACTCCAGTCTCTGCTTTTTTAACTTAGCAAGATCACTCTGCTCTGCCTGGGTTTCCTTTCCCTGAGCCATAGTCCAGGAAGTGCCTACCGATAGAAGACCGGTGTGATTCTTGGGCTCACTTTGTTTGTCTTCCATAATGGATTACAGTCCTGTGCTGCAAGTGTCTGAAATAATTGAAAAATATGTCTTGCTTTCTGGTTGTTTAGTGTGGGAAGGCAAGCCTGATACTGGTAACTACAATATTGCCAAAAATGAAAATCACATGATAGTTACTTTTATTTTATTTTATTTTTACAAGATAGTTACTTCAAAAAACATAGTCATTCTACCAGTGCTGATACACAAGTAGGTAATCTTACCACAGAAGGAGGTAATGTTATGCTTCAAGAAGAACGATATACTATCAATAATTCAGACTCTTTTGTAACAAAGGTAATAAAAACAGCATAAAAGTTAACTACCTTTGCCCAGATATTTGAGGCCTAGCTATAAAAATGGTGTATATAGGTCAGACGATGGCTTGATGACAAAAGTTCAATTCAAGATTGGGTAACTAGCCTTTAAACCAG
Organism: Phoca vitulina; assembly: GCF_004348235.1. Taxonomy (NCBI): domain Eukaryota; kingdom Metazoa; phylum Chordata; class Mammalia; order Carnivora; family Phocidae; genus Phoca; species Phoca vitulina. The sequence continues at coordinate 31,167,893 of NW_022589704.1, read as the reverse complement.
TGAAAAGAAAAATCGAATTGAGAGAGGGAACATAAGCCAATTAAAAACATATATGCTAATTATAGGGAAAGAGTGAAAAAAAAGTGTTTTTTTTTTAAAGATAAAAGTAAAACAAAAATTGACTACTTTGAAGCAAGTCACTGAGGGGAGGCAATGATGATCATTAGTCTGAGAACATTTAGGTGCAGGCAGAGGGTAGCGCCTCAGACCCCTCGGGAACTTTTCTGGTTTAAGGATTCTATGATTAAAAACAAAAACTTTAGAAGCCATTACATTAATAGGCCTCATTTATTAACCATCAACTAAAGTGTCACCTTATAGACATCCTGTTTCTAGTTTTTAAGAAAAGGCAAAGTCTTTTCTTCATTCTGAGGTGCCTTTATATATTTGGGACATGTACAAATCAAGAAATATAAATGCAGATTGGACTGAAAATAACTTTTGCAAGATATTATATAAATCACATCATTATTATAAATACCATTTTATTTACTTATATAGTTCCCACCTCATTAACTCTTCTCTACTTTTCTGTACTTGAAGAAAAAACAAGAAAGTAACTTTTTCCATGATTCTCCAGGCTCTTAACTCTTCTTCTTACTTCTAAAAAGCACCCACAGCAATCATCAGGAGGCTAGGGGATATATGTTCTGTCCTTAAAAGAGCAGAGAGTTAAACTAAAGGTTGTTCTACATTCATGCATTAATTTATTCTTTCCACAAACTTTTTTTTTCCCATCTAGGTCAGCAATGACAAATAGATTTCATATTTAATGCCATCTCCTGTTGACTGGTCGAAGCCATTTGGAACGTTGTACTGAGAAGGAAGATGCTTTCTTCACTCAGCCAGATTGATTTGCAATTGAATCCTGCCCTGAACCGAGGAGAAAGAAGCAGCACAAAGGTACATTGCCATCTCTACACACGTCATCATGCTTGGTTCAGGGATATTACAGTGCATAAGACAAGGTCCTGTTCCTAAGACTAGGGGGAATAATTCTGGCAATAACGAAAACTGTAATGATAATAGTGTATCGATCACGTCTCAGTCAGAAAAACAAAATCAACTCCAGGGATTTCAAGTAGGAAGGGATTTAATGCAGAAGATTGGGTAATTATAAAACTGTTGCAAAGGCTGGAGGGGAGAAGACCAGGACCTCAGCTACTAGCTTTCAGACTGAAGAAGTTGCAAGAACTTTTGAAAAATGCTGGCACAGATAATAGTTCCCTAAGGCACCGAAGCACATGGGAAACTGAGCTCCAGGCGATGGAGCCAAGAAAAGAACCCAGGTCTCCTTTTCTGTTCACCAGTCTTTCTACCTCTTTTTGTTTCTCCTCATTAAATGTGTGCTATCATTGTTCTGATATACATACCCACCCATGTCTTTATCATTGTTTTGCTAGTCGTTTCCTCCTATTTTTAAGTCCTTAAGTTACACACACACACACACAAAAGAACTGCCTGTTCTATTAAAAACCATATCACCCTTGGAACCCTTGCTTCTGGAGCATCTACACCATATCAAATATATTAACACACACCTACTTTGGGGGTAAAAAATGTAATTTTGCTTGTGGAAATAATTTGGCTACAGATAGCTAATTTAATTTGAGATTGGCTATGATTTCTTGGCAATTACTTTGCATCATTGGAAATTCTTGCAAAGTCAGAAAAATTTAACTTTCAAATTGTTTTAACTGTAATGAAATATTTAGGAGTAGTAAACATGGTAATTAATGAAGTTGGCCCAACATTACATTTTGTAGATGTTTAAACATGAATTAAACTCAATTTTGCAGTTTTATTTTTGAAGCTAATACATTTTTTTTTCTAGGTCTCAAACACTAAGTTCTGTGCCTCTGTAGTGCTGAATGGCAAATATGGTCCAGAACCCTGCATATTTCAGTCTTAGTTCCTGCTATCTCCTCTCTCTCTCTCTCTATATATATATATATCTCCATCACCAAGCCTAGCTCCTGGAACAGGTGTGAGCCTTCACACACTGCTCCCAATAAATGGAATGACCTCCATTCTCCCCAAACACTCCCAAGCCTGGTACACGCTCTTCAAGGTTTACCTTCTTAACAAGTCTTTGTTAAACCCACTCACACCACCCATCTTCCTATACACTTGATCTATTCCTCTCTTCTCATGGAAACTAAAGTTTGATTGAGAACATTTATTTCCATGTCTGTGTCCCTTCTCAAAACAGGGAGAATTTGAATGGTGTAAGAGTTCATTTCAGCACAGATCCTTATACATGTGGAATCCACTACTAAAACATCGTGAATGAATATAAATTTATTAAGTACCTTTCATGCATCTCCTATGTGTAAGACAATATAGGAGATGTCAGTGAAGGGTTTAATACCATCCTTACCATTATCTAGACACCGCCAATTCTTAAGAGTTTTGACCTGAGAGATGAGAATGATAAGTATCGTTCTTTAATTAATTAACTCAACTTAAAATTCTGTACTCGGGGGACCTGGGTGGCTCAGTGGCTCTGAGACTTCGACTCAGGTCATGATCCCAGGGTCCTGGAATCAAGTCCCACAATGGGCTCCTTGCTCAGTGGGGAGCCTGCTTCTCCTTCTCCCTCTGCCTGCCACTCTCCTTGCTTGTGCTCTCTCCCTGTCTCTCTCTGAATATATTTATTTATAAATAAATAAAATCTTTAAAAAAGAATCTGTACTCGGTGTTGTAAGTCTAAACATTTCTAGTTTATTTTCGTATGGTTTTCTTTTTTAAAAATTGGATAACCAAAATGTGTGTGGACAAAATAATATGGTATAATAACGTGTTCCATTGTGGTAGGTTCTTGAATATCAAAACATGTTCATATACATAATTTTATTTGAGCCATACAGATAATATGGCAAAAGCAGAGCTGGTAATATCATCCACCTTACAGATAGAGAAATGGATGGTTCAGGAGGCTAATAAGAGGCAGAGGCAGAATTTAGGTTGATATCCAATCCCAGCTCCACTCTCTCCCTACACGCTTTGCCCCAGGTTCCAGAATGTTAAATTGAAGGCAGAATGGTTATAAATTAGCAAGTTGGATAAGTCAGCAGTGAATGTAAATGAGAGTTATAAGATAAATGACATTTAGTGACATTAATTAACTGATTAAATTAAACCTGATATTTTAATCAGAATTTGTTTGTGTAAAGTGCTAGATAAAATGAAATGTAGTTTAACCTAGTTACTTTTAAAATTCCAGTTACCATAACAACTTCTTGTGATTTCAATTAAAGGTGGTCTTTTCTTTATATTATTTTTAGAACTTTAGTTACCATAACAACCAGATGCCGTGTATTTGAACAGTTAAATTATTCCCAAAGAGTTAAAATATGGTGTTCTCTTGGAAACAATCAAAATATGATAAGTGGCGTGTCAGGCATTAATGCCCAAATGGTGACGCAGACTCAATTTTTCAAGGAGCTCATATGTGAAATAAACGACCAATGAATCTTCCTTTGTATGTTGGGCTTATGATGTTTCTCAGTTACAGAAATCAAAAAGAGATTATTTATCAATTGAAGGAAAGTGGAGATGTCAGGTTCTGGGGTAATATGGAGTGTCAGAGCTACAAAGAGAAATGAGGTAAATGATAAATTCCGTTTTCACTGGGTTTTGGGGCTTTACAGGAAACAGTATCACCAGGGCTTTGCCCAAGCTGGGGGTGGGGAGAGGAATTTGGCTTTTCAGGATAGATTACATCTGAAAAGAGCTCTGTGTTTCTGTGCTCATTTCCTCCCTCACCCCTCCGCCCATGTAGGAGATTTTTTAAAGGAGTCTCCTCCTATGTTAAGGAGCAGGATTCCCCATATCGATGACAAGAGCCACCACATACTGATAGGCTCTGCAACTAGACATTGGGTACAGGGGAGTTGAGAAACAGAAGAATGCAGACCTAGAGGAAAGAGACTGCTGGGGAAGGGTTAAGGTACAGGATGTGGCCAATCAAGTGAGGGGGGCAGAAGAGAAGGAGGGGCAAGGTAGGAAAAACAGCCGCCTGTGTAGCCCTGTGCCCTTGGTAAGACATAAATATACATACGTTTAAAGTGCTGATGGCTACCACTTTCCAGGTCACTTCCAATCATATGGAAATCATCCTGACATACTGGGCCCAAACGCACAGCTAAGTAACATCAGGAAAATTCCTTTGCTTTTGGAATCAAAGTCCCTCACCTGTTTGAGGTAAATTGGCCCCTCCCGGGCAGATGTCTTTCTTTATTTGATGGGCACCCATCCACCGTGGAGGTGGTTAAGGACAAAAGGCACATGTGGTTGCCCCGAAGGAAGAGCCAAGTTGCCCATTAAGTGACAGATAAGGATGGCCTCTCCCTGTTATTTGCCCTCTGCTCATAAAATGTGGAGGAGAGAGCTGTCTTTTTTGCCCACAGCCGGACGCAGAAGCAATAGACTGATGGTAGGAGTGTCAACCGTGGATTCCGGGTTTAATTATAGTCCTCTTGCTTAATGAGGTTTCATGAGGAGGAGGAGGTGGGGGATTCGTGTGTGCTCATGTGGCTGGGGGTTATTTAATTAAAAAACAATAAAGCTGGCAGCTGCTGCTGGTTAACAATCTGGAACCCTCCTCGTCCTCCACACAGATAAGAGCACAACGCAGAGAGATGGGGCCTCTCTAACCTGCCGTGTGCTGAGGTTCTGTTAGCACCCTACATCACACCACCCACTTCCTTCCCCAGCTCTCTTCGGCTGCCAAAAACATTGCTGTCAGATCTCCAGACCCAGACTAAAGGGAAAAAAAAAAAAATCCTATCCATCCTCTTTCCTAGGTGTGCTTGTTGGGAAACGAAAACATGCCTCTGGAAATAGGCAGAAGCAAGCTGAACAGAAACTAGTATTTTCCAGTTCTGATCCCCTCTGTGTATCCTGACTATGGAACTGGGAGAGGGTATCTCCCACTTTTTTTTGAGAAGAGGATGGGTGTGTGGTCTCCTACTGGTGTGGCTCCCAGTCAAGAGTTCCCAAGGCTTGCCTACTTTTAATAAGCACCTGGGGAGCTTGTTTAAGTATATATAGGTTTTAAAATATATACACACGTAGCTTCTCAGGCTCCTCCCTGGAGCTTCTGAATAGATTTGTCTCTGAATCTGTGCTTTTTCTTTCTTTTCTTCTGCTTTTTTTTTTTTTTTTTTTTTTTAGAGAGAGGGTGGGGTGGGGTGGAAAGGGGCAGAGGGAGAGGGAGACACAATCTTAAGCAGACTCCATACCAGCGTGGAGCCCGATGCGGGGCTTGATCTCAACCCGGAGATCATGACCTCAGCCGAAATCAAGAGTCTGACGCTTAACTGACTGAGCCACCCAGGCGCCTCACTGAGTCTGTGCTTTTAATAAGGGCCTTAGTTATTTTTCAGTCAGAAAAATTTAAGAAATTCTCTTTCTCATTGTGTGTTCACATGAGGGACCAGAGCAGGGACCGGAGAAAAGGGGGTGAAACAGAAAGGTCCTTCAGTGAGGGTGGGCTTCAAGGCCTTTGATACATTTCAGTTACCAACAAAGGACCAAAACCTGTCTATGATTTTCACTTTCAGCGGAATCCCCCATCTCAGCTAGTGGGAAAGCGATATAACGTAAGTACACTGTGTGTTTCTGGGGGGGAAGCTATGTACTGATTAGGCGTGATACCTAACAACCTTCTTACTTCCACTAGAAATTGAGGGATTCCTATGGCCAATTACTGACTCACTAGTGTGGTACTTAAACCAGGAGGCGCCACTTACTAATTAATCAGGTTCATGACAGACTGTCGAGTTTCCCTCCTTAACCCATTTTGCCTGGGACTGTCTAGGTTTTAGCACTGAAAACCCCATTCTGGGTAACCCCTCAGTCCCCGGCCAACAGGCACTCGTCACTGTAGCCTCTAGTAATCTAGTACCCGGTCCACAGTAACAGCGCCTTTCTTAGGGTTACTGAGCCTTGTTTTTTGGCTAACCCTGGGTGGATCATGAATCTCCCAGGGGTGTGGGATTCACTTGGGATACTTGGCCTCACAAGTGCATTCTCTGGACCCCACTTAGCACCCTGTCCCTGATTTTCTCCTCTTCACCTATCTGTTGGCCAGACAACCAGTTTGTGCTCTTCCCAGCTTCCAATCATCTAATCTTCCTGCCCAGCAGACTCGTGGGTCTGAAAGCCCTGTATTCTCCAAATCAAGGGTCTCCTGTGACTTTTGCCCTTTTAAATCCATCAAGTAGGCTGGCCTGGGATTAAATCATCTTTGTAATTACATTTTATTTGCATTTCTAATGTACAATTTGCATGACAATTGTTTATGTCTCAGTCACATTGGCTCTGATCTAATCCATATTTATCTGCAAGGAGGAGAACTATAATAGCAAAAATGCTGTGGGCTCCTATTCAGAAAAGCTGACTCCAAATCCTGGCCCTGACATTTCCATGCTCAGCAATCTTAGATCAATCAGTTTTGTCCCATGAAAATTGGAGATGGTGTTATGGGTTGAATTGTCCCCCACCAAATTCATATGTTGAAGATCTAACCTCCAGTACCTCAGAATATGACCTTATTTGGAAATAGGGTTGTTGCAGATGTAAGTAGTTAAGATGAGGTCATACTGGAGTAGGGTGGGCCCCTAGTCCAATATGACTGGTGTCCTTATAAAAAGGAGAAATTTGGAGACACGCAAACATAAGGAGAATACCATGAGAAGATGGGCGGGGGGAGGCATGCTGCCACAAGCCAAGAAACTACCCAGAGGTTGTACCAAATAGGTAATAAGTGAGGGGCCTGGAAGTGCCTTCCCTAGGGCCTTCAGAGGGAGCATGGCTCTGCCCACACCGTGATCTAGGACTTCTAGCCTCCAGAACTATGAGATATTTCTGTTGTTACGCTACTCAGCTTTTGGTACCTTGGTATAGCAGCGTTAGCAAACTAATACAGATTATAAAATCTATGTCAGAGGACTTTTCTGAGAACTAAATATATGTGATTATTTATGTGAAAGTACTTAGTCATTAATGAATAACAGGAAATATAATACAGAACAGGTGAATTACTAGAAAATTATATGCTTGGATTTGCAGTGTCCGGGTTCCAACTCCATTTCCTGCTCTCTTACAACTGATATAACAACAGCAAACCACTTCCACCTTTAAGTTCTTGGTCCTCATTTCTCCTCTGTAAAATGGATATAATGGTACAGACTTCACTCTATAGCTGTGGTGATTAAGTAAGAGAATATGCAAAAGTGCTTTAACCGGCCTTATAACCAAGGGCCACGTGGATTTCGCCCCTTGCAATGTAGAAGGTACAAAACCATAAGCCGCCTCTTCTCTCAGCAGCTACCCCCACCTATGCCCCCTTAGCCCCCAGTCTGAGGCCAAGAGCTATGGCAGCTGACAGATAAATGGAGCTTGAGATCCTGCCAACCCTTTGTGTGCTGGGGGAAGGTGGAACCATAAGGACTACCCCTTTCCTTTCTTCCTCCCTGCCCACCCTCCCATTTGAGGGCAAGTTTCATGCTTCTTTTCCTGAGGATCAAAAGAGCTATGACTCTGATAGTTAATGGTTTAAACCCCCTTTCCTTTCTTTTTTGGAAGAAACAATTTGATAGCTATAATTATTCCTACAGACCCAATTATTTTCACAGAAATTAAATATGTCTGTGGTAGTACTTCAATGGATCAATGTGTTTGTTACACTATCAAAACCACTTTTTTTTCCCCCTGCTATGTTGAAGAAATGAACAATTGAGTGCCAGATTGCAGAACTGAGGTTTTGTTTCATATTTACTGCTAGCAGGCACGTTTGCTCTTCGAGGAAAAAAAAAAGCACCGAGCAGGGCCACTTGTACCCAATAAAACTCATGATTGCAATGCATGTACAACCCCTCCCCCAGAATTAAGCATATAATATTGCTAAGGAAATATTAGCTCCAAAATGAATATCTAAAGCCTTCAAATATGAATGCTCTTTGATCCAATAAGTCTACTTATAGAAATTTTTCCTAAGGAAAGAAATATTCAAGTGTTCAATGATGCAAAGATTTGTATATTAAGAATATTCAGTGGGAAAAAGTATTCAGTGGAGATGATATTTTTTTTAGAGAAACCCTAAATTTCATTTGTGGGAAATTAGTCCAATCAAGTATTGTTCATTTTGTTAATTACATGTCATCTAACCATTAATAATGGAAAAATAGATTTCTATCTATTGACACAGAAAAAATTTTACCATGTATGATTAAATGAAGCAAGTTATAAAACAGTATGTAAAATATTATTCCAGTTTTGGGCTAAATGTTTAGGTGTATGGGAATGGAGAGTGTGAGAGAAAAGAGGTGAGAACAGTAGAGAAAGGATATATGCCAAAATATTCATGGTGATTATTTCTGGGTAGAAATATTATTACTGATTTTTGTATTGCTCTTCATCCCTTCTCTCTTTTTCAATTTTTAAGTGAATGTACATTATCTTTATAATCAGAAAAGATTATTAAAGCATTATTAGCCAAGAAACCTTAAGAGGAATTACTTTAAATCAAAGGAAGCAACAGGGTACAGCATTTCCCAAACCATGGTTTGAAATATGTAGTAGGAATTCTTCGAAGCAAGAGTTTCATTGTAAAATAAGTTGAGAAAACACTGTTTTTATTCTCTCTCTCAATATAGATGGTGTTGGATGTTAAAGATTTTTGTGGTGATCATTTTTCGAAATATACAAATATTGAATCATGTGGCATACTTACAACTATGATAATGTTCTATGTCAATTATACCTCACTAAAAAAATACAGCTCATATAGACACAGTTAATCAATGCCTCACTCACCTGTCAATTCCACATGCATCCTTTATATTGTGCATATATATTTATATTTTCTTCATTTTAAAATGTTCTAGAATAGATTTCCACATTTCGCCTGGGGTTGGGAAGGCAGAGGATATATTAAAGTTTTCTCATTGGTTTTCTTCCTTACAGTCCTTGAGGCTTGCCAGAGCCCCACATCCTTAGGATGAAACCAGCAACAGTGGTGGTCTGGTGAGGATTGGTGACCATTTAGTCGATGCTTTCCTCTTACATTGTGAAAGTGCCAGTGAGTTACAGCATCAGATCCATAAGCAGCTTGCCTTCAACCAGTGTCTATTTCTATTGCCTCCTGGGCTGATAGAATCCATACCATAGAATTCCCTGGAAGTGCCAACAATCTAATAGAAAATGGAAGCTTTGAAGGGACACACTACCCTCCTTGGCTTAGATTTCTTTCCAACAACTTCCATCCCATTAGTCAAGTGACATCTGACACAAATGGTGGCACGAACTCATCAGGAAGAACTTTTCCTGAGAATTCAATTGGAAATACCAATGCTGGCCTTCCAACCCTTTTTCAAGGTGATAGAAGTCCTCCTACAAAAAGCAACCATGTTGTACCTGTAAGCCATGTCCCAAGAAGCCTTAGAGCCCATCTGAGACACGGTATATAATCTCTATCTACAGATAGCTCTTGTGCATAAATGTGGTTGCGTATAAAAGTTGCAGCTCCAACACCCTAGCAAAGTCAGTCAAGAGCCAACAGATACCAACTCAGATACAAGTCAGTGGAGGGCAGAGAGAGGGCACAAAGAGACACGAGAGATGACTCATATTCTTTATGGGCTTGCAACCAAGTTGGAGATAAAATTTTGTTACTTTTTTTTTTTTTTTAAGTAAAGGCTTTCTAATAATAGCTATGTGTGACAGGTGCCAAACGTCCTGGGTGTGTGCTTTATTCTCAAATGCAGGCAAATGCCAGTAATTTCCACCGCTAAATAAGCCTAAAGCAGTGTCTTCTTCCTGCTCTACTAGCTTGAAATGGAGAGAGTTTGATCATGACCTGTTTATAATTGGTGGTCACCCTAAATCAGGGTTTTCCAGCCTTGGCACTACTGACATTTTGGACCAGATAATTCTTTGCTGTGATGGGGCCGCGCTGTGCATTGTAGGATATTCAGCAGCATCTCTGGCTTTTACCCACTAGATGCCAGTAGCTTCCTCCCAGTTGTGACAACCAAAAAAATGTCTCCAGACGTTGCCAAATGTTCCCTGGGAGGCAAAATAACCCCTGATTGAAAATCACTGCACTAGATTTTTCTTATTGTGGTTGCTTTGTGCTATCAAGCTGGAGCAAATTCCCTCCAGAATTCCCTCCGTTGTATGGTTGCAGGTTAGCCTTGATTACAAGGGACATTTTGTATAAGATTTGGGAGGTAGACTGAAGCCTCAGATGTTTGGTTATGTTCTGCAGTTGGTGGAGGGCACTGGGCTCGGTGGCCACCCATGTACATTGTTGCTGGTCTGCTGACTCACCATGTTGGCACGGGTGGCACACAGACCTGCAGCCCCTCTAGCACCTGCCAGATGTCCTCTGTTCCCTTCCCTGAGTCTTATGTTGAAGGGCACCAGCTTTTCTTCCCAATTGCTCATCTGTCTGACCTATGGTGACTTCGGGGTCAACACGAGACACAGAGGCGGCAGCCCACACAGACTGCCTCACCAGCACCCACAATTGAGTAAGATCTAATCTCTATAATAAATCCTTTATTCTGTGCCACTCATAGCAGTTTTGTTGCTCTGATTGAAGCCTGACTGATATACTTGTAAGTGGGGGATTTCAGGGTATAGTGACATTTTGGAGGAGAACTGGAAGACTTTCCAACATTCATCCTACCCCAGATAATTAGTCTAAGCCAAACCAGGTGGTTCCATTCCTCTTGCCAGGGTTTGGTTCAGAGATGGGCAGAACTAAGTCAACTTAAGCCAGCAAGATGTAAGGAGAAGCTTGCTTGGGGTTTCTGGGAGTAAAAATTCAATCTATCTCATCCAACTGGAAATAAACCCAAGAGCATGCTGTAACAGTTGCTGTTGGCATCCATCATGTGACCATGTGGGGAACCAGCTTCAGGATAAAGTTGATACCATTGATAGCAAAGAGAAAAACCAATAAAACCTAGGTCTGAATGTATCTTTGAGCCATGGAATCAATAACCCTGAAGCCTTCCCTCTTTCTGAACATCCTTTTGTGTGATATAATAAATTTCCCTATTGTTTAAGCCAGTCTGGCTGGAATTGTCATAATCTCCAAGTAGCTCTGGAGTCTGGTTTAGACCTTGCATACAAATCATTCTCACCTTTTAAAGATGACTTAACCTGATCAGCCTGGGGCGAAGGCTCCATTTCTTTTTCAAATGTAGGATGCTGCTTCTATTCAGGACTGGAAGTCCAGATGGTGTTACTTGGCGGCTTCGACCAATTTTGGTTGAGGCCTCTCTGCCTACTTCTTTCAGCCCCAAACTTCACCTAACGCTTTTGAGTTCAAAGCAAAGGATGAACCCAGAACTCAGCAAAAACTTTCTCCAGGAACTTCAGGCTAGTGTGATCTTGTTTCCATTAGGACCAGGATTTCCCTGGAAGATTTGGGCCTTCTCCCACTCTGATCAACCCCCTAGCTGTCCTGGGCCACCTGCACCCAGCAGAAAACAAGCAATGATAGAGGCAGCAAGTTAAAACCTCCCCAGAGTATCAGTGCATCCTCTTATTTATCTGGGGCTGTCCTTGTCACTGTAAGCTTTTGGATCCTTGTCCCCCACTCTTCGGATACGCAATCCATGGGGCTAATAGAGTCAAATGGAAGTCAGGGAGGGGCTGCTGCTGGCAAAAGGTGCCTCTGTCTCCCGACGGTTACTGGCGCAAGGAGGGTCCTCGCTGGATTTCATCTCCCATGCTCTCCCTCGGCCTGGTACCCCTGCCCCAGGACACAGATGGCACAGCCCTAAGTGATGCCCTGGTCAAGAACACTGGAATTAGACAAACTGAGGTTCAAAGCCATGTTGCTTTTCCCAGAAAGTGGGCATATCATGCAACCTTTCAGAGCCTCATTGTCTCATTGTAAAAGGAAAATAGGAACATCCATCATTATGCATGGCCCATTGTTGAAACTCAGTAAACACCAGTTTGTTTTGGGGGGGGCTGTTTTTTTTTTTTTTTTTAGTTTATTTATTTGTTTATTTGAGAGAGAGCGCGAGAGAGTGAGGGGAGGGGCAGAGGGGAAGAATCTCAAGCAGACAGCCCGCAGAGCACACAGCCAGACGCGGGGCTCCATCTCATCACCCTGAGATCATGACCTGAGCCGAAATCAAGAGTCAGATGCTTAACTGATGGAGCCACCCAGGTGCCCCAATAAATATTGGTTTTTGTTTGTTTGTTTCATCTTCCGCCACCTCCCCCACTGCTTTAGCTGGCCTTTTTGAGCCACGGCCGCCTCCTCCTGGGTATTCAGTAGATCCTCCAGCTTTCAGCAGGATGGCTGGTCCTGCCTGCAGTTGCCCACACTCTGGCAGCTGGAGGGGCTCATATTAGGAAAAGCCTGCTGGCCAGGTTCAATGCTTTCTGGCTGTGTAAATAGAGCGCTCCCCCCACAGGGCCAGAGCATCATACTTCTCAGGGACGAAATGGAATTGTCAGGAAAACTTGCTGCCACGCACCAGCCATATACTCATGTCATGCCTGACTTGGGGCACCTAAGCCTAATGTTTCAACCCTGGTCACACCAATGATTGTCAAGTTCACTCATATACTAATGGCTTGAAAGAAATATAATATGCACATGGCCGTGATCCAGCAACCCTGAGCTTAATCCTCTCTACTGTTGATTAACTATGTGACTTCAGATAAGCCATTTCAGCTCGGTTTCCTCTGGAACCTAATTGGGGGATTATCTCACACCATCTCAGATCCTGTATCATTTGGGGGTGGGGGTGGAAAGAATGCATTATGAAAAGCGCCCTCCTCTAGCCTGTTTTAAGGATTCAAGATCTTTTAGCCTGGATAATCCCATGAAAGTCTTAGCTTCCTCAAGAGTCAAACAGAATGTGTGTCCTAGGCCACACCACTGAGGTATAGACCATGTTCGGTTAATTGAATATCATTATATGCTTTGAAACTGGCCCTGCATTTCAAAAAGCTTGTTTCTTATCAAGCAACATATATATCTTATATATAATCCTTCAAAAATGTGCTGTAGGAAAGCAGCTGCCTTAAGAATATTTCTGTGGGGAAGCCAGTTGTTTGGGAAATGGGATGCATTCTGCCACTTGTGAAAAGAAGCAAAAAAAAAAAGGGGGGGGAGAGAAAGAGCGATGAGAGGCACAAATATGTTGATAGACGAGAAGAATAAATGTTTTTGTTGCGTGCGTCGGGCAGAGGTGTCACACACAGCAAATTATGACATCACTGTTAGAGTGATGGCTGCCGCTGTGGCCTTTGTAAAGTGATCCACAATACCCCACGCTAATAAGCGCAGCAATGTGTTTGCGTCACTTCACACAATGAGGACAGCCTAATCCCATGCCACGTGGGCTCTGTGCCAAAAGTGGCCACATCACAGCAGCAGGATCAAGCCAGGAATAATCACATCCTTAGGAAAAAAATCCCCTGTGTAACACACAGAAATCCCTCTTAAACAAAGCAAGCATGTGAATCTACTGGTGAACAGGGAAATTCCTTGGTGATTTGCCAAGTAAGAGCTCAGGGTAAAAATTCCATGTGTTGCCCCCATTTCCATGGGGTAATAACTACTAGAGAGAAAAAAATTGACTTTGGTGAACATAGGAAGATGCTGCCAAGCTGTAGTCATTCATTCATTTATTCACTCATTTGTTCAACAAATATTTCTTGAGCAGGTTCACAGGCACCAGGCTGTGAACCAGAAATACAGTGGTAAGCTCGGAGAGGGAGGTAAACATTGAACAAATAGCAAAACAAATCATGAATTCATTGCAGTTGCGATACCTGCTTTAAAGAGGAAGAATGGGGTACTATGAGTGTCAATTACCGACTGTCTTTTCTCTGAGAGCAGTCTGAAATGTACAAGCTTGCAATCACTATAAGCCGACTTTGAATAACAAGAGACTTGGGAGTTGGTACCCAGAGAACTAGAAGTTCCACTGAGGATTTTAACATTTTATTTGGTAACATGTTCCTGTCATTGAATATTCAAAATTTGGCAGTGAATGTGTCACAACTATCTTCTCAACGCAGCAAATGATAAGCTCTCAACGTAATTGAAGATATGGGGGAAATCCCCTTGATATGAATATCTGGGTTGGTTCTATGTGGCAGCTGAGTAATGGGCTCTGGAACCAGCCTGCCTGGGTTCAAGGCTGTCTCTACTGCTCCCTAGCTATAAAAGTCAACTTACTTAAACTCTCTGGGCCACAGTTACCTCATTTGTAAAATGGGAATAACTCCTATCGCTTCCTTCATAGGGTTGTTATGGGGATTAGGTAATTAAATATACTTAAAGCACTTCACATGGCACATGGGTCATACCAAATACTATGTTAGTGTTGCTCTTATTACTGTTACTTGAACCTAAATCCAGGACCCCATACCAGAGCTAAATTATTATGTCCTCTTTAAATATTTGATTCCTTATATCTGAGAATCACTTTGATTTGAGTTATTCTTTAAACTTAACCCTGGATCTCTGTTTCTTCCGGATGTGAAATCCTTTGACCCTTACACCACCCTCAATTATTTTCATTCTATCAATCAAGGTATACAGCCAGATATATTAATCCATTTCCAACCATGAGTAATCATCTTCTCATTTTTCAGATTTTGTCAGCAATAAATTTGCTAAATGTCTTGTCTTCTGCATGGGCCAGAAGTCACATAGCAGAAGTGCCACAAGATACCTCCATAACTGCCATTTCATTGTTTAAGGATTAAAATTAAGTGAAAAACTACAGCGCCTGACTCCCCTAAACCTCACTCCTTTCCCTAGCTACACGGCCACCTTCAAGGAATATGAACAGTTAGGAGGAGCCATGGAAAGATCACACACCAACATATACATCCTTTTCCTTGAAGATCACAAGACATATCAGACCCCAAAATGAAAGGAAAAGTCTTAGTAAGTCAGATAGATAATCAGTTCTTTGGCTTTTGAATTTCATTGTTCATGGAGGGGGTAGGACATCTCTGATACCTTGGAAGCAGATTGAATTTCTTGAGTAGGTGATAGAGAAAATTTTGTTGAGTTTTGATCATTTGTGTATTCCCAAGTTCCTCCACACAAGCAGACTGTGAATGAAAACAACTCTAAAGACATGTAAGCAGTGTGGTTAATTGTGTATGCGGTAAATACAATTTACTCCTGAAGAAACAGTTTGCTGTTTATTCACTGGGGGGGGTGGGGGGGTGGGGACCAGCTTGATTAACACTGACAGAACAGGACTGTTGTGGGGCAGGTTGAAGGAAAATGTTATTTAAAATGCTTTTGAAAGGGTAAATAAAAGCAATCTGATTTTTTTCTTCCTTTTGTAAATCTTCGCCCTATTTCCTCACGTGTTCTTTCCTTTCTCCTTTCCTCTTTCCTTTCAGCTGATCCTTTTGTAGTGTTGCAGGAGACTTTTCCCAAAGAGAATTTTCTGAAGCATGTCAGCTAATTAATTATTTTTCAACATTATTTCTGTACCTGACCTGTGATCTCCTGGCCGCCCTACAAAATATCTTGTTGCATTCTTTGTTCACCCAAGAAAGATTCTGGGAAGAGGTGATTAATTGAAAAGTGGGAAAAACTACATTGTCTGGAGACACACAGAGCATATCAAAATCATTCAGACCCACGTTCTTGAACCCACTGCTGTTTCCCTTCCATGTATGTAAGCCCCATGGGAACCTGCTACATCTTCTGGCTCAGCAGAAAGCCTCGTTTGGGTAAAGCCAGCCAGCAAATCTGTTTCACCCCTACGTGCTGCCTGTTAAAATCCACCTCTCTCTCACCACTTTTCCTCTTGGGTTCCAAAAACAAAGGGCTGCTACCCCCTGACAGGCATCACTTATCCTTGGCTGAGCAGGCTGGTGATGATTCTTGCCCATTACTGACACCGGAAATTGGCTACAACTGGTGTTCTCTGAAGGCGACGTTGTACGTCTGCTGCCTTCAGTTGGTGGTCGGAGACTTGTCTTTTAAAACATACTGCCTTCTCTCTTGTCCTCCATCCGTACGAGAAATACACATTCTTTTGATTTCTGTTGACGTAGTGTGTTGGTGGATATTTTGCTCTTCTGGTTTTCCATTGGACAAAATAATTGAAGTGGCATCCATGCTACAAGG
Source organism: Phoca vitulina (assembly GCF_004348235.1). Classification (NCBI taxonomy): domain Eukaryota; kingdom Metazoa; phylum Chordata; class Mammalia; order Carnivora; family Phocidae; genus Phoca; species Phoca vitulina. Next base: position 31,151,743 of record NW_022589704.1, on the reverse strand, counting down.
CATGGAGGAAGGGGGATAACTTCCTTTATAGGCATAAAAAATCCACCCTCTACCTCACCACAAGTCATAGGAAGCGACTTCTTTTTCAATGAAGCCCAGTTCTGTCCACAGAAGGGACTATTGTTAGTGGCCACCAGGAATGGCAAAATAAGGAAGCTAGGACCAACTTGGTGTGCCTTCCAAGGCTGCATGCTATAATAACAACAGTTTCCCTTTCTGAGGTGGGCCTGATGACATGACCAAAACTCATCACTGGATAAGAAACCGGACTCTGGCTTGCTGTGAACTAAATCCCCTGATGCCCGTGTGTCTCGCACGTTCAGTGTATACTGACTCTAGACGCATGCCCAGTGAGCCCACATTGCGTGAGTGCCATGTTTGTTTCACATTGCAACGCACTGAGCACAAGAGCTGAAGCCATGAGGGGTCCACCCTTCCAAAATTTTGCTTTTCATGTCCACCCAGAGGAGGATGTTTCTCATTTTAGAATTAGGAAATAGGAAGCTTTCTTATGAATACTAAATAGAATTGTGAAAACCAAAAAGAATATAGTGGGACCCTTCATTGGTGCTGACATTTAGTTAGTGGAAAGAAAGTTGTTTTTTTTTTTTAATCAATATGCTTTGTGAAACTTTCTATATTTTTAATTCACAGGCAATAGATAATTAGCTCATATATTTAAATTTGCCCACTGCATTCTTATTTAGCAATTTTTTAAGGAGATCACATGGTTTTTTATTCTTACATTAGTTTAGTTACTAATAGAGTACACAGAGACAGTTCCCACTGCCCCCCGAAATGGCTATCTAGGGCTCTGTTTCCAACCACATGACCTGAATAATTTTCTCTCAATGCCATGAATCACTCTGCCAGTGAATCTCTGACTTATGTGAAAGAGGGGATGAGAGGAGGAGGGGGCAGAAAGGCAAGGGACCAAGGGAGCATTCGGAATCAGAAACTTTCATTTGGCTTCACCCTGATTGCCGGTGTGTGGTTTCTGGTGAGTGTGCATGGGCTTGTCTCTTCCTTGTCAAATGGGAATGCCCACACATGATGGGGAAGCCTTGCTAGGCAGGCATTTTTTCAGAAATGAAGGCATTAGCGGAGAGTGAGCTCAGAGGACACAGCATTGTCCCCTTAGGAACCACACTGAAGCCCAATGTATCACTGAAATAAGAATAAACCACCTTTTGTGGAGAGGAGGAGGGCAGGGCAAATTATCTTGTTTGATTTGTCTCTCAGAGCATCCCAAGTGGGAAACGGTCCTTTTCACTGGGGTGTGGGCCTTGCCTTTCAGTCCTGCAGTGGGTGGTAAGGTGCAGAGAAATGAATTATGGCTAGTTGTAGATACCGAGCAACATTTTATTCATATTTAAAGGAGTCTTCTTTCTTCCCGTTTTTTCTTTTTTCCTTGCTCTCTAATGACTTTCGGATCTCTCCTCTTACCACCTTTCTTTCCTTTCTTTCCAGTGCTTCTCTATTCCCCAGCAGAGAGTTTGCTTTCTTTCCTTCTCTGTATCTGGTCAGTCCCGCAGGGACCATCCCCCAACCACAGCCCGCGTCTGATGAGAACATTCTTGCCACCACATTTTCAGCAGGCCGGGCACATCGTGACTGGTGACCGAGTCTGTATTAAGTGGGGAGGACAAGATTGTTTACTTTCTCAGAAGGCTAAGCATCTCGGCTGGGAGTCCTTGACTGTGTGCTTAAGGACACAGACAGAGGGGACAAAGGGCAGCAGAAAGTGCTCCTGCCACCGCGATTTGCATCTGCGTTCAATTCAGCTCTGCTTTAAAGAGTCTCATTTGAATACACAGTACATTAGCTCTACTCCTGCCTCCGATCCAATATGGGAAATACATTCATAGCTCAGTAACCTCTCCCCTACCTAGTCCAGACAGTTAGGGAAGAGGATGGGGAGGAGGAGCCCAACAACTGCAGAGAAATTGTACTTCAAATGAATGTCTTTTCATCAACTGCCCATGTATCCCTCAGCTGCACTCCGACAGAAGATTTGCATATTTTTTCTTCCTAATGGAAATAAATATAGGATGAAGATTTTGTTTGGTCTATTTAGAAATACTGCTTTGCCCCTCGTGCTTGAGGGCTTCTAAATATGCGATGGGAAGAAATGGCTTGTTAGCCTAAAGGAAATCAGAAGAATTTTAGATGACATGTCTACCATTATCATCGATGTGAAGAACTCAGACTAGAAATCACCTGCAGAATGCTTTCTGGCAAAAAATTAAGAAGTAGATTTATAAGATAAGAATATGTGAATTTAGTCATGTAAAAGACCACTGATCTAAACTAAATCGGCCTGCAGAGAGCCCTAAATTATGCACGAGGTTGAAATGACATTAATGCACATCGTCTATTCCCTTTCTTTTCCGTTTTCATGGGAATTCACATATACCTTGGGATCTGTGTGTATATTAACCCCTTGTCTTTGTTTAGCCTGGTAAAGCAAGAGGGTGACTGAAGGATGAGATTATGTGAGAGTATAAGAAGGATGGCACGGACAAATGTTTGAACCCTGTAACAGTTCCATCTCTACCTAGTTAATGCCTCAGTATTTGAAGTGTACAAATAATACTGATTTTTTAACACACGTGTCAAAGCCTGGATGTGACCCAGACTTTTACATATTGCTACTTTAAAAGCAGTCACCTTGAGAGACTGAATTTTTGTCATTTTACCTTTTAGTTTTTAATAATGGCTTTTGTTTTAACACCACCGTGGGACTTGCTACTCAAGCCTACAGCATTTTCTATTGAATGTTGTCGATGGAGAAACATTTTTGTCATTTCAAGGTGGGTTTGGTTTTGACAAATAATCAAATATTATCTGGATCTAGGATAACTAGTGGATGAGCAGCTGAGTGATAGTTTAAGTAAGATCTTCTTCTATAAGAGTAGCTGTGGAAAAATATCTATTGAGCTTAGTTAAATTCCTGCTGGAAAGTGCAAGATCTATGGAAATTCACATTCCTTGTGTCTTACAGTCCCCTATGCTTTTAATCAAAGAATTGGAACATTAGAAGAAACCTATGGGTTATGCGATTCAACTCCTTCCCTGAGGGAAATAAAAAGGCCATAATAATGAAATTTTACTTAAAATAATGTGTTTTTCCCTGATTAAAGAAGTGTAAGTAATTAGAATTTTGTTTAACTAGTTCTTAAGTACTGTGAACATTTGGATGCTGTTCGTGAGTGTGTGTGTGTATGTGTGTATGGTCAGTGTGATTGTGTTTGTATTTATAGAATATACTTTCAGGGTATCTGCCCAGCTCACAACAAATTTTCCTTACTTTGGGACAGTCCTCCCACACTCCACGTCTGATTCTTCAAGTCACAGGTATGGAACCCTGTCAGCCATGCCAGGAGGGTGACACCTGCCCTGGAGACGGCGAATTGGGTCAGCAGTAACGCCTGAGCCAAGGCAGCCCAATCAAATCCTTTCTTGTGGGAATTGGCAATTGGCACTTAGGCAGTCTTTCAATATGGCTGATCTACAAGCTATGGAGTCAGGAACTAAAGTGTCGCACATGGACTGGATAGCCAAGAAAGTTGGTTTGTAGAGAAAGAAAAAGTAATACAGAAGACATGAGAAAAGGGGACATGAGATTAACAGAGAGAACACTGCCCATGAGTCCAGAGTCTCTAGTTCCTGGTTAGAGTCCTTCCTGATGCCTGATTATCCTTAAGTTCCCTGAGCCACCGCTGCATCTTTAAATGATGTTCTTTTAAGTGTTTATTTTTATTTATTGAGTTAGATTGAGTTGATTGGTTTCTTGCACTGCAACAGATTTACCTATCAGGATACGCCCCCAAGAGAGGACAGAATCAGCCAATCTTTCTCAGGACCCAAAGTTCTTTTCAAAAGGACCCAAGGGGTTCTCTGAGAGAAGTGAAAATGGAACAGAGTCAGTTTTTGTGCCATGATGTTTGAGCCATCTGCCAACTGCAACTTTCTAGAGAGTCCCCGGCGGGGAGCAGGACTCCCTCTGAGGTATGAGAGAGTGGAGGTATCTGGACCGTGGCCCTCTGTTGATGCCCGTGGGAAAAGGACAACTTTGAGTGTGGTCAGCATAGTCCTGTGAACGGTCCTTATCTGACACAGTCCCAAGGAAAATGGGAATAGCAACTATCACATTATCATTCTCCTATATTCAGCTAGTTCACTAGCAGCCCCCTCATTGTCTAGGCGAAGAGATAAAAATCCAAACTCTTAGAGCAGGCACACAGGATCAGCACCCTATTTTCATCTTCACTCTCATCTTGCACTTCATGCAGCCTCATGTTTTATAATCCAGAAACACAAAACTACTAGCAACCCCTTCCCCATATCTCCATCCACATGTGGTTCCCTCCACTTGGAATAACCTCCACATCTACCTCTCCCTACTCCATCCTAGTTCCCCACTCCCTTGGTTTAGAAAAGTTCGATTCAACTTCAAAATCTCTTCAACATGCTACTCTGAAAAGCCTTCTCTGGGCTTTCTCTACCCCAGGAGAGAGTTAATCCCTGCTTTCTCCAAACTACTTCAATACCTTATAAATACTTCCATTACTGTCCTCTATTGCACTCTATTGTAATGATTTGTTTATATGTTTTCTTCCCAGCTTTGGGAGCACATAGGCCCACAAGGAATATCTTCACTGAATATTTTCACTGAAATTCTTTTTCTTCTGTAATTATAGAATTTTAACTCTTACCTTGGCTTTAGAATAATGGTTTCAAGCAGTAACTGTTCAATAAAATGTTGCCATGAGTGTATTCCAGATGTTTTGTGGCAGCTAATCTAATTATTAGATTATAATAATATAATAATTATTAGATTATTTCATAATCTAATGTGGGTACATTAGATTATGAAATGGAATCATGGAAGGTTCACGCTTTCATGGGTGATATGAAAGATAATCAAATATAAAACCTTCATTTTACAATTGACTTAATTCAGTCTTTGAGAAACCAACAGACTTGCCTAAAACTATAAATGGCAGAGCAAAAAGAAGAATTTCAGCCACTCATATTCCAGGTCAGGTGTCCTTTCTATCATGCTATGTAGAAAAAAGTCAGGTGAGATTAAATGAAACATGGCATGACACCAAATGAGGCCAAGGTCAAGTTCTTCTGATATCTTAGGCTGAAGAGACCTGAAAGCAAAGGTTGACAATATTATAGAGTGGTAAAGAGAAAGGACTTTGAATTCTGATTTGGATTTTCAGTTCCAAGATTTCATAGTTATGTGACCTTAGGAAAAGTGGACTTTTTGATCTTCAGTGTTTTTATCTATAAAAGGAGTGTAATAAGGGTACCTACATCAGACAGCTGTTGTGGAAACTAAATGATATTAGCACAATGTTTGCACATGGTAAGTACTTAAGATAGCAGAATTGTATCTTATATTTAACTTGAGTTAATTCGCCCCAGCATATGTCCTCCACAGACCAAGGAAAAGAGAGAAAATATCAATTTAATTTGCACTGTCACTAAAGGAGTATGTGCCCTGGAGCCAGCCTGAGAAGGGAGCTATGAATCTGTGGGTCTCTCGGTCAGTCTTGTCAGTCTCAGCCCCCGCATGACTGCATTATCCTGCCCTGAGGAGAACTTCAAGATCTGTGTGTGTTATACACCATGTCCTTTAAATGTAAGCCAGTTATTTCATCTGGTGCACACATGAGGAAACACCAATCTGCTCTAATGTTAACAGAACTAGACGCAGTAGGCTCAGAATTGTGGGTTTTCAGTCTCCAGCATAACTCTAAGGTATCAAGGACAATTTTGATGGAATGTCATTTTTGCCTCAGGCTCTGACTTGATATTCTAATTCCCTCATTAGATACATTGGCACTTTAAATACCATCATCATGGTAGTCATCATCACCACTAATGGCCTGTCACAAATCCCTGTTGTTAGTAAGGAAATCCCCTCCTCTCAGCTGTGCTTGGAGTTCCCTTCAGAAGATTATACTTAGAGAGTCTCCCTTCTTCACACACTGTACGATCAGAGCATCTTGGAGAGAAATGCTATTGGTCTTCCAGACCCTCTGTCAATTAGCACATGCTCAGTGATTAATTCTAGGGTCCTGTGTACTCTTTCCATGACCAGGGCTAGGGGGAGGCCATTGAGGCACTTGCCTCAGGCACAAAGCTTAAGGGAGCATGAGAAACTCAGTAGCCAGATTAAAAATATCTTAATGTCATATATATTTTTGAAGACTTTATTTATTTATTTGACAGAGAGAGAGAACACAAGCAAGGGGTGTGGCAGGCAGAGGGAGAGGTAGAAGAAGATTCTCCACTGAGCAGGGAGCCCAACGCGGAACTCGATCCCAGGACCCAGGGATCATGACCTGAGCCAAAGGCAGACGCCCAACCAACTGAGCCACCAGGTGCCCCAATGTCATATTTTTAAAAAGCTATGCAAAAAATCCATAGTAAATAAATATCAAAATGTTAAATAAACACAGGATTGGCATTACTGATTTTTCCTTTTGTTTTAGACCCAAAATGGCTTGACCTGGCACTGGACTTGCCTTCCTGGGCTCTTTGCACTTCTCAGAGCACACACCAAAGTTGTGTTAACCATTTGGAGCTTCTCATGTGATTATAAAATCACAAAAATCGGCTCAATTTAGTCATTTATTCCACAAATCATATTACTATATGCCAGGCACTATTCTAGATGCTGGAGATATCACAGCGAATAACCAGACAAAACCATTGCCTCCATGGGGCTTCCATCTAAGTAGAGGAAACAGACCATAAAGAAAGAAATTTAAAAAAATGCATAGTATATCAGAATCAGGGACTCCATGGATGGAGCTAGGAACTGAATAAGGTGGTCAGGGATGACCTCATTGAGCAAGTGACAATTCAGCAAAGACCTGGAAGAATGAGGAAGCAAGTGATGGAACTATCTGGAGGGAAATCATGCCATGCAGAGGGACCAGCAGGTGCCGGAGGCCTGACAATGGCTGTTCCAGGAGGGGCTGAGAAAAACAGCCGCAGCTTCATGTCGGTGTAGGGGGAAATCAATGCCTGACAGCATCAGCAATGAAGATAGCAAGCTTGATAACAAAAGGGAAACCCCTGGTGCTTTGGATGGGTATACACCTGAAAAAAATAAATAAACAAGGGCTCTGAAAGGAAGAAAGGAGGTTTGGTAGGCAGCCAGTAGGGTCTGCACTAGGAAGTTGTTTCTGAGTTATAATGTGAGATGGGGTAAATTCCCAGAATAGGGGGTATTCATATGGAGGTAAGAGCACTGATAGAGAAAGCAGGAAGGATTACAAAACAAGTATCTGAGTTCAAAGGAAGACAAGGACCTCTTCTCATTTTTTTGTTCTTCCTGGAATTAGAAAGCAGGTGTCAAGCCAACAGCTGGAGCTGCAGCAAATAATTTCTGATCTGCACTTCAGTCTCATAATAAGAAAATCATTAATTATCCCAAAGGTTAGCAGAGCTATTCCTTGGCCATGTGACATTGGCTATAAGATGATAGTATGAGTAGTGGACTTGGAGTCCATGTGTTGAGGCTTATAGCAACAAACTGGTTAACAGGGACAAAGCTATAGTTTTTATTTAGGCTTTATTCACCTGACAAAGGCCAAATGCCAAATATGTGGGTGATATGGATTGCAGCAATTGATACACAATCATCGTTCCAGACATCTTTGTAGGGAAAGGACTGTGGCACCATTCTGATGACTAGTCTTCCTTCTAATTTTCAACCAAGAAATGCCAAAAAGATTGATAAAGAAACTAATATAATATCTAATATGATATCTGTTATGCCCAGATGCTTGGTGTTAATTCTGCTATGGTATAATGGCTTTATATCATTTAATAATAAAATGTCCAGAATTCCAGGTGGGAGTGTCAGTCTACAGCATTGTTAAAGATTTTGAAGATGTTTGCAGTTTAAAGAACCCTACATTGTTCATTTTTGCTCAAAACAATGCTATAATTTTTTTTGAGTATATCTCTTTCCTGACCCAGGAGATGAAAGAACACCACAAAGATTTTTCTTGGGAAAACTGATGAATTTGTGCTCAGAGGAAAGAAGACTGTAAGTGTCAAAACACACCTTCTATTGAGGAGGCAAGAAAGATCAAATATAATGGCCAAACCCATACTTAAAGTAATGGCAGAGTGCAACCTTTTTCAAAATAGATTTTCTCCAAAACTTGTTTGGAAATACTTAGATCATTGGATTTAATTTTCAGTTTATATAAAATGTCATCTCATGAAATTCTAAAATTTTATTTCATCTTATATATAATTTCTACTGTGAAATAAAAAAAAAATAATTCTGCCTGGCTTCATCCCAGATTTGCTTAGGCAATGTTCCAAAACTATCCTTTTCCCTAGACTTAAGAAGTATCTCAAAATTCCCCGCATTCCTAATAGTCTCTGATAGAATAGGAAAGGATATTAGAATAGACTAAGCTCTGATACAGTTACAATAAACCCTAAAATCTCAGTGGCTTCATTTCATAACTGTTTGTTTCTAGTTCATACATGTCTAATGTGTGTGAGGCAGTCCTCCTTCATCTTGTCTGCACACCATCAGGAACATGAGCTCTCCCTGATCACCATGGCAGAGAAAATGAGAATCATGTGGAGTGATTCTATCTATGTCCGATGGCCAGAACCCAGTCACATCTCTCCAACCTACTAGGGAAATTGGAAAGGAAATGCATAGGAGCTGATACATAGCAGACTGAGTACCAACAGTTCTGCTTTAGTTTGCTTTATGCTTCCAAATACCCCTTTGCTCCTCCCACACATAGAAACCAGTTACCATTTTCCCGGATCCCCCAAGAGTCAACCCTAAATCCACTGCATTCAGCTTAACACCCAAATCTTTGGGCAATACACAATAGTCTCTATCAAGTCTGGATGTGTCTTCTCCTGGTCCAGAGACCAGTGAACTTCAAAAAGGTTAATTATCTGTCCTGTCCAATGTACAATGGTGGAATGAAGACAGAATCATCACAATAAATGCTCCTTCTCAGAAGGAGTTCCTTCTCAGAAAAAGGAAGAAAGAAAGATACAAAGCAATTATACATCTGGAGTTGTGAAATTCTCCCTGGATGAGGGAGGTTCCTTTATTAGCCCTGGTTCTGTCCTCTGGGAGGTACTTATCATCTTCTTTGACCACACTGGAAATGGGTGTGAAGAACCATCTCTCCTCCAGACTGTAGCCTTCAACACTTGTGCTCACGGAAGATTAGGAACCAAAGTTTGTAGTACAGCTCAAACCAGAGAAGGCTTTTTATACTCCAGGCTCATTGGTTTTGGGGGGGAATACCATTCCTTCAAAAATCCAGTAGACTTTTGATCTGTTTGACTCCAATCAGCTCCATGTGGTAATAAATACATCCAAAGTTACCTTTTTTAATTTTTTAAAGATTTTTGTTTGTTTGTTTATTTGATAGAGAGAGAGAGGCGGGCAGAGGGAGAGGGAGAGGCAGACTCCCCACTGAGCAGGGAGCCTGATGTGGCGCTCAATCCCAGGACCCTGGGATCATGACCTGAGCCGAAGGCAGACAGACACTTAACTGACTGAGCCGCCCAGGCGTCCCCAAATTTACCTTTTAGACACAATCCTCAAATCTACTGTATTTCCTTGTCCTTACCTTCCTTCCTATCTCTTTCGACTTAATGGTGGCTACCTTTAAAGTTTGGAGGGGAAGGTCACTCCCTTAATCTGATTTGTGCTCAGAGTCACTTTACTTTTTATTCGGTGCTCGCTACTAAAAACCTTTTTTAAACTCCACCTCTTACCTTTTGGCTTCTACAGTCCTACAGTGCCTCAGGTTTCTGATCTTGATTTCTGTTTGTAAAGAGGTCAGCTCTCTTCTGAGCTCATTTCTTCTTTATAACTTTCCAAACACAGTTAATAGTAGGTAATACACAATATTTTTTTTAAAGATTTATTTATTTAAGTAATCTCTACACCCAGTGTGGGGCTCAAACTCACAACCCCAAGATCAGGAGTCACATGCTCTACCAACTGAGCCAGCCAGGTTCCCCAGCAATACATAATATTAACATACTATTTTCTAAACATTTTCCTTAGACATGCCAGCTCAGTAAGTACTTGGTCTGTCTCAAATTATTGTACGTGGCAAATTTTCCAAATGTTTTGCCTCTGCATGATATGAATCAAGGATTTTCTAGCCTCCAATATTAGTTTCTTTACCATCTAGTGGCCATCCACTAATCCAGTGCCACATATTTGTACCTTGAATTCCACGACTATTAAAAAAAAAAAAAAAATCCCTAGGTTCCAGAACAGATGAGCTCCCAACTTTCAGTGATTTAACAAAATAAATATTATTCCCAGCTCACACAATGTGTAGTGTATGGCAGGTGGTCCTCTCCCATTTGATAGCTATCATCTTGAATACCTGGCCTCTAAGGTCTTTGGATCTTGGGAATAAAAGGGCTGGATAACCACACTGGAAAACTTCAGGGAATGGTCTAAAAGTGACTTACATTATTTCAATTCATTCTTTATTGGTCAGAACCCCATTAAAAAGCCCCAACCTAACTGAAAAGTAAGCTAGGGAGCATTGTGGAGCATATGGATTTGGAGATGGAGCATTCTGTCTCTGTCACATGTATCTCCATAGTATCAATTCCAAAAATACCCACAAAAGAAATCTAAAGTTTGGGCAAGTGGTTTTACCATCAAATCTTTGTTTTCATTACAGAATGAGCTTAATTTTATTAACAGAATGATTATGAGGATTTAATACTATGACATATGAAGTTCTAGCAGACTTGATGTAGAATAGTCTCTCCTAAAAAAGTTTATAAAAACTCAATAGAGTATTTCTAATTTGCTCTAGTTTTACATATAGGGATATCATATTCTTATCTAGGGCTTAGTATTCTTTATAAAATACTCACAGGAAGCAGTTTTGACCATTGACAGTCATACAAGTTCCCCTTTCGGAAGTCTGTTGATTGCATGTTTAACATGAAGATTTTCGTTTTTCATTGGGATCTTGGCATTCCTTATCGGCATTACTTTCAAAAGCCCTAGTTCAAGTGTATGTTGGAGAGATACTGAAGGATATATGATAGGAGGGATGGTCCCATGGGCTAGAGGGGATGATATCATCTCTGGATTGGGTTCCCCCCTAAATAAGTACTTGGGATGAGGATTTCAATGCAAATACTTGATTTGAGAGGTTATCCCAAGAAGCAAAGTAAGGGAAGTAGGGAACTGAGACAGAAGGAAGTAAAGGCAATCAAGTATGTGTTAATGATTGGGTTACCACAGTGGGCAACTGGGGGTTGTTTGGGGCCTTTTAGGACATTCTGTAGAATATACTTTATAATTGTCTCCTCAAGGCTTGAAGAACCTGGATGTTCATCCATCAACTCCCATCCATCAGTGATTGAATTTCGTTCCTGGGGTGTTACTCTCTAGCACTTCCAGCCTGCTTTATGCACAAATGAGCATGCTCCTCCATCACAGAACTCCCAGAGGCAGAGAGACGCAAAACACCCGTGGGCATATCTGGGAACTATCTGCAGGTGACTTCTGGAGTGGGCCTATGGATATGGGCGGGACACAAATAGCATGGAACCTATGTTTAAAATCGTTTTCCTTGGAATTTCTGAATCACTGGGCCAGGTAGCCACAATTACTTACCAGCATCTCCCCCCCCCTCTCTCTCTCCTCTCCCTCTCTCTCTTTTTTTATTATTGCTAACTCTTAAATGTATCTTAAAATCTGCAAATTATGATTTCTGACAGGGACTGAAAAGATTATATACATTGGAAAATGTGCTTATTTTCCAGTCCATGATGTCTTCTCTCTCTGTACTAGATTTTGTCAATCTTCTCCTTCTTGTTGTATTTAAGTGCCAGATTTCCTTCTTTGGCAGGAAGATGTTGAAGGGCTCAGGCCTGCCAAGCTGGGAGAATTCTTGAGGAGTGGAGGGGATTTTTTATTGAAGCTGAAGAGGTGGCTACAATCAAAGCAGTGAGCAAGACTGAAAACAGAGTGGTAAACCTGAAAGAGAGAAAGAGAGGAAGGGGGATTGGTAAATCACAAAAGCCAGAGGGGCAGAAGCCAGCATCTACTCTGAGATAGAGTCTAGAATCCAAACATCAGGGAAACCAGAAGGATCGGTTGGATATAAGTGGGAAGATACTATTACGTGGAAAAGTTTCCTTGTTTTCATCATCATTTTGGAAAGCAATGGGATCTCTGCGCATGGGTGAGCCCTTAACTTTTCAAGTCCACGATGAGGCAGACAGTAGGAACCTCTAGACTTTTATACATTTCCTAGATTTTGCCTCTCTAATCCCCAGTCTAAATTACTCCCATTGATCATTTTTATTATATTTTTAACTTATTTTTGTTCTCTTATTCTCTTATTTTTCAGCTTAAAATGTATCCGTGGGTTAGAGTTCCCTTTTTGTTCCGGATTAAAAAGTTATACTCTTCATAATTCAAACAACAACATTTTGGCAGGAAGTTAGCAGGAACATATGGGCCTCAGCATTTTGATGCCCAGACTGGCTTCTGCCAAAACATTTCTTTGCTGTCATATAGAGAGCAGCAGTGTTTGGGACTGTTGGGAAATCATCCCACACAGTTCGGGCTGGGGAATACTGCTGCCTAACAACCTTTGTGCATAGCTGAGGGACTTCCTGCCCCTGAGAATTTTCTGAGGATTTTCAGAGGTGGAGGGAGGTGGGGTCAGCCAGTGTCCATCTCTTAAAGCCACAGCTAGAGGCAATATCCCTTAACTTCAAATAGTTAGGATGACTGGGATAGGAATGTGGAGGTTATTGGTCAGAATCAAAACCAGAAAACAGAAACCACTCTTTTTTTAAAAAGAGGGAATTTAGGGGCGCCTGGGTGGCTCAGTCGTTAAGCGTCTGCCTTCGGCTCAGGTCATGATCCCAGGGTCCTGGGATCGAGTCCCGCATCGGGCTCCCTGCTTGGTGAGAAGCCTGCTTCTCCCTCTCCCACCACCCCTGCTTGTGTTCCCTCTCTTGCTGTGTCTCTCTCTGTCAAATAAATAAATAAAATCTTTTTTTTTTAAAAAGAGGGAATTTAGTAGAAGTGATTGGTTACACAGGTGATGAAAGAACTAAAAATCAAACAGGAAACAGTAAGACAACCCAGAGATGAGCCAGAATAGGAAGCCATTAGCACCTTTGAGTGGAAGGGTGATGGCGAAGGCAGACTTATCAGAGCTCAAGGGAAGTTGGAACCATGATGGTTTGTACAACAGGAACTGAAGCCAAAGAAGAGAATGAGCAACTGCTGGAGACACCTCCTGAGGCTGAAAGGGAGTGGGAAATACCCTGGCTTGCCTTCCTCCCACCCTCCAATCTTTTTCCAGTGATTCTCACTAAATGAAACATAAGTTAGCAGACATGGGAGCCTGGAGCGCCAGCCTCAGAGGTTAGTCCCCCTTCAATATAGATGGAACTGAGAGCAAATAGGCCAGAAATGGCTTGCATAGGGTTGGAAGAATTAATAGCTGGAACAGAATAAGTTATCCACTCCTGAGATCTAAAGTAGGTACATCCAAATCCCCAACCAGTTTGGTTTTTTTTGTTTTGTTTTGTTTTGTTTTGTTTTGTTTTGTTTTTTTGAGCCAACTCAGTGGTTGGAATGTTGGCATATGAAGGAAGATAATAATAACATCACCATCATCTGACATTTACTGAACTCTGTGTGCTGGGCACTTCATACCAACTATTTCATGTAACCCATACTACATTCTGATATACTATTGTATCCCCAATGACTACATGAGAAAACACAGGCACAGAGAAGTTAAAGATTTGTCCTAGTAAGCAGTGGAACAAGTGTTCAGACACAGGCAGTCCAATTGCAGAGTCCATTCGCCACCTACTCCCTCACCTCTCCCACGCCCGCCACTCTGCCCTGCCACCTCTACTCACTAGAGATCTGGAGCTCCTTACATGTCATTGTAAGAGGGTCCTGAGGCTCACACCATGACTTGGAAGTATTTGAGCCCCTTCTGAGAGTCCCCTGTGAACAACTATCCCAAGTAACTTTTGGAAAAACTTAGGAGGGATAATATTTTTTTGGATTCTGTATTTCTCTTGCTTTTTGTTTTCTATGACGATTATTCCTGCTTAGCCCCCATCATCTTTGTGGCAGGGATACATGGGAGGGGTTCAATTTTTCAATTTGCTAATCATAAAACCTCCTTATTTTCTCCTTTAATTTATGCCAACAATTTCTACCAGGTATGTGCCAGCTGTCCTGAACCCTGAGCATAATGATCTTGGTGCTGCTTTATTTCTAGGCAATGGCACCCAAAGGGTTAATTACTGTGAAGGTGGCAAGGAGAGGCCAGTAGGTGACAGAGGCTCTTTGGGCAGAAGCTGCATAAAATTTTCACCTTGCAGCTAGGGGAACTTCAAGCTAAAAATGAAAACAATACAAACAAAAAAACTGGGTCTGGAGATTATAAGGGATGGAGTGTTGTCTACAAAGAAGCCCAATCTACTCAATCTACCAGTCAATGCCTAGACTTCTTTTCAATACATGATGCTAGAGCAACTGCACATGTACATGTTAAAAAAAAAAAAAAATGAACCTAGACAAAAACCTTGCACTCTTTACAAAAATTAGAACAATGAAATACCACTACACATCTATTAGCATGGCTAAAATCCAAAACACTGACAACACCAAATGCTGATGAAGATGTGGAGCAACAGGAACTCTCATTCATTGCTGATGTTAAAGCAAAATGGTACAGGCACTTTGGAAGACACGTTGGTGGTTTCTTACAAAACAAACATACTCTTACTATACGATCCAGGAATTGTTCCTTGGTATTCACCCAAATTAGTGGAAAACTTACGTACCTATAAAAATCTCTGGATGATTATACCATCTTTATTCATTATTGCCAAAACTTGTATGCCACCAAGATGTTCTCAGTATGTGAATGGATACATAAACTGTAGGACATCCAGACAATGGAATATTATTCAGTACTAATAAGAAATGAACTCTCATGAACCATGAGAGACTATGGACTCTGAGAAACAAACTGAGGGTTTTAGAGGGGAGGTGGATGGGGGGATGGGTTAGCCCGGTGATGGGTATTAAGGAGGGCACATATTGCATGGAGCACTGGGTGTTATGTGCAAACAATGAATCATGGAACACTACTACATCAAAAACTAATGATGTAATGTATGGTGACTAACATAACATAAAAAATTAAAAAAAAATAAAATAAAATGAAACTCAATTATCATAAAAAAAAGAAATGAAATCTCACGCTATAAAAACACATGGAGAAACATTAAATGCATATTATTAAGTGAAGGAAGTCAACCTGAAAAGACTACATACTATATAAGTTCAACTATATATCTTGGAAAAGGAAAAACCATGGAGTCAATAAAAAGAGAAATGGTTGCCAGGGGTTTGGGTGTGGGGGAAGGATGAATGAATAGATAGAACACAGAGGATTTTTAGGGCAATGGAAAATACTCTGAATAATAAATCTAATAAACTTGGGAACAAGGCAATGGTTTTCACTATTGTTACTTTTATTCAACATTGGATTTGAGGTCCTAGCCAGTATTATCAAAATCCTAGCAAGATTTACTTAGGTACATTGAGAAGCTGACTTTAAATTTATGTGAAAATGCAAAGGACTTAGAATAGTCAAGACAATCCTGAAGATGAAGAAATTTAGAGTATATACACTGTGAGATTTTAAGATTTCTTATAAAACTGTGTGATTAAGAGAATATGTTTGGATACACATAAATAAATAAATTGATGGAATAAAATAGAAAGTTCAGAAATGGATCCACATGTATTCAATTATTTTATTATCAGTAATGACCCCAATGCCTTTCAATGAGGAAAGGAAGATCTTTTCAATAAATGATGCTGTAGTAACTGCCTATCTCTATGGGGACAAAGTGAACCTTGACTGCTAACTCACACTACACATATAAATTAACTTGGGATGGATAATAAATCTAAATGGGAGGGCATAAGGTCTAAAGTTTCTAGAGGAAAACATATGAAAATAGCATTGTGACCTTAGGGTGAAGGAAGATTTCTTGGGCAGAATGCAAAAAGCACTAACTACAAAAGAAAAAAAAAATAATTGGACTTCATAAAAACTAAAAACTTCTAATCAAAAGAAGTGTTTCAGAAAGTAAAAAATGGCAGCCCAAGGCTATGAGAAAATATTTGCAATACATGTATTTAACAAAGGATTCATATCAAGAATATATAAAGAACTACAAATCAATAAGAAAAAGACTAATATCCAGCAAAATAGTGGACAAAACACTTACTAGGCACTTTACAAAAGAAGATCCAAGTGGCCAATAATCATATGAAAAGATAGACACCATCACCAACAACAGGGAACTGAAAATTCAAACTTACAATGGGATGGTATTCCGCAAACACAAGAAGAGCTAAAATTTTTAAAAGATTGACAAAACCAAGTGTAGACAAGGATATAGAGCAACTGGAACTCTCGTTGGTGGAGATATAAAATGGTGCAACCAGGGGCACCTGGGTGGCTCAGCAGGTTAAGCTTCCAACTCTTGGTTTCTTAGTTTTGGCTCAGGTCATGATCTTAGGGTCAGGAGATAGAGCCCCAGGTTGGGCTCTGCACTCAGCCCAGAGTTTGCTTGAGATTCTTCTCCCCTCCCTCTCCCTCCCCCTGGGCTCCTCCCCCTGCTCATGCACTCTCTCTACCTCTCTCTCTAAAATAAATAAATAAATAAATAAATAAATAAATAAATAAATAAATAAAATCTTTAAAGGAAATGGTACAACCACTTTGGAAAAATTTTGACAGTTTTTAAGAAAGTTAAAAGTATACTCACCTTGAGGCTCCTGGGTGGCTCAGTCATTAAGCGTCTGCCTTCAGCTCGGGTCATGGTTCCAGGGTCCTGGGATCAAACCCCACATCGGGCTCCCTGCTTGGTGGGAAGCCTGCTTCTCCCTCTCCCACTCCCCCTGCTTGTGTTCCCTCTCTTGCTGTGTCTCTCTCTGTCAAATAAATAAAAATCTTTAAAAAAAAACAGTATACTCACCTTGTGACTAGCAATTTTATTCTTCGATATATGCCCAAAATAAGTGTGTATGTCCACAAAAAGATTTATCCAAGATTGTTCAAAAGAGCTTCATCCATAATGTACCCAAAGTGGAAACAGCCTCAACATTCATCAACAAAAGAATAGATAAACCTATTCTGGTGTATCCATATAATGGAATGCTATGCTGCAAGAAAAAAGAACCAATTACTGAAACAAAACCACACAGATAAATTTCAAAAACACCCTGTTAAGCAGAATAAGCAAAACATGAAAGGACATACACTATGATTCCATTTAAATGAAGTGAAAAAGAGGCCAAGTTAATCTATGGTGATTGAAGTCAGAATAATTATTACCTTTGAGGGGAGTATTGACTGGAAATAGCAAAAGAAAACATTCTGGGACAATAGGAATATTCTTGATTTGAGCCATATTTTGATCTGGGTCATGATTACTTGAGATCTCTCTCTCTTTCCCTCTTTGTCTTTCTCTCATGCTCTCTCTCTCTCTCCATACATATAATCAAGCTACACACTTAAGATTTATATTTTTTTCTATATGAAAAAATTAAAACAAAGAAATAATTCTAAAATGCATCTCTTTCTTCATGGTAGGAGGTTCAAGTACAATAACTTGTCTTTTATATTGGAGGGAGTGTCTTTCTACACCTCAGACAACTAGACTCCTAAAAACATCACCAATGTGAGAGGTCTTTGAATCTTCATAAGATTTCTCTCTCTTCTTGTTGTGCAAATTTGTTTTAGGGCAATCAGAGTACTTGCCATTTCCTGCTCAACAGGTCTGGTTAACATGATATCATTAATATGTTGAATCAACATCATGTGCTTTGGAATATCAAGACTATCAAGACTTGGAAGGTATCATAATCCTAGGACATAACTGTAAATGACTGTGTACTGCTCTCATTCCCAGGTGAATTTGAACTTCTTTTGATCCTCTTCCCTGATGGGGATTGAAAAGAACACATTCACCAGATAAATAGCTGCATATCAGGTGCCAGAGGCTATTCTTATCTTTTTGTTTGTTTGTTTGTTTGTTTTAAAGATATTATTTATTTATTTGAGAGAGAGAGAGAGAGCAAGAGCAGAGGGAGAAGCAGACTCCCCACCAAGCAGGGAGCCGGATGTGGGACTCAATCCTAGGACCCTGGGATCATAACCCGACCCGAAGGCAAATGCTTAACCAACTGAGCCACCCAGGCATCCCCTATCTTTATCTTTTTTAGTAAAGATGCTACATTCAGCATAGCAGCTGCAACTGGGGCTTCCACTTGTTTAAATTTATGGTAGTTCACCATCCCCTGCCATGATCCAACTGATTTTTCAAGGACTGTACAGTAGTGAATCAAAAGAGAATAGGATGTACCACCTTAACATCCTGTTTGTCTTTGAGAGTGACACTTGCCTCTGCCATTCATCCAGGATGTGTTCTTGCTTTAATTTTAATTCCGTGCAGGGGTGGAGAATAGTGGTGCAGACTTAACAGCTTCCTATATTAGTTTTCTATTGCTGCTATAACAAATTAGCACAAATTTAGTGCTTAAAACAATAAAAATTTATTATCTTACAGTTCTGAAAGTCCAAAGTCCAAAATAAGTCCCACCGAGACAAAATCGAGGTGTTGGAAGAACTACGTTCATTCTAAAAAATCTAGAGGAGAATCTGTTTCCTTGACTTTTCCACCTTCTAGAAGCTCCCTGCATTCCTTGCTTGTGATCTCTTCTTCACACAGCTGGGTCTTTTTCTTTTTATATTATGTAATAAATCCACTCAAAGCATCATCATAGCATGTTTAAATCTCTGACTCTGACTTCCTCTTCTGCATCCCTCTTCCATTTATAAGGACTCTTGTGATTACACTGGACCTCCCAGATAATCCAGAATAATCTCTCCAGCTCAAGGTCAGCTGATTAGCAGCCTGAGTTCCATCTGCAACCTTAATTACCCTTTTCCATGTAACCTAACATACAGGTTCCAGGAGTAGGACATGGACATCTTTGAAGGGCCATTATTCTGCCTATCATGCTTGAACTAACTTCCCCAATTATAACAGTCTACAATCAAGTAATAAATGTGAGGGTTCTGTCAGCTTCTAGGTAAAATCATCCTAATGATGCATTTAGGGTTGAGAAAATCATCGTTGGGTGATCTGCAGGTCCATTGTATTGACTGTAAGATGGACCTGGGACAGGACTCCATTTATCACATGGCTTCTATAACCTCTTTTGGCATTTTGATTCCCTTTGTATCACCTATGATCCAGTACCCAACAGCCCTTGAAAGATCCACTTTCCCTGAGTGTATGATTATCCAGTAAAGGACCCTAAGTCCTCTGGGGATGGATTGGGAAAATAGCTATAGCACATACTTCTTCAGACATCACAGCACATTTCCTCTAAGGGAAATAGACTTCCCTTCAATTAACTCTGGGTCTGAGAACAGTGTAAGGAATTGTGATTTTCCAACACAGTGCTTGACATCAGCTTTCTGCTCTCCCACTATTGATTTTTTTTGGTTGTTGTTGTATATGTCAAGCAACATCATCATCAGCTGGTCAACTTTCTTACCCCTAGGAATACTGTGGTCTATTAGACATCTTCACAGATTCCTGTGGGTCACAGGCTCCTCATTGTCATTCTATCTGTACACCCATAATGGAAATTACATTCGCCTTACTTCTGATGGTTAAATGCTGCCACCTGGCCTCTAGTATGCTAGAAGCTCATCATCCATTGATGTTTAGTAGCCCTGGTCTGTAACAACCTTCCATTCCACCCCAGTCCACAAATGATAACCACAATTAGTTCTCTGATTCCTTATTGCTTTAGTTAAGGAATAGCTTCTGGGTCCTCTGAAAAACACACAGCTGGGTCTTTTCTTTTTACATTATGTAATAAATCCACTCAAAATGTCCACGTCTCTGATTCTTTTGACCCTTTCCTTAATACTCTGCCAAGACAGTTCTGGCATGTCCACTTCATTTACTATAGGCCTCCAGAAAATGGGAGGCTTGAGAGTTAAGTTGCCTTTCCTGCAGTATATCAGGCCTGGCTCCAGAAGTCCTTGCCAGGAAGTTAAGTCTTGCCAGCACTCATATCAATATACTCTTCCCTATCAAACCTTATATTTATCCTTTCTGAACAACCTCAAGTTACATTCCTAGTCATGTTGCCCTGAAACTTGTTAGTATACATAAGTGCTTTGGTGAATAATTCTCTTTCTTTCCATAGCATGGACAGTGCTTCCTACTTGCACCACACTAAGACCTGACCCTAGTTTTTATTATAGATGGGGGTTGACAAACTAGGGCTCATGGGCTGGACACTGTTGTAAAACTGTTGTAAAATTAAGGAACACAATCACACTCATTTCTTTGTATATTGTCTATGGCTGCTTTAATGCAACAGTGGCAGGGTTGAATAGTAGAAACAGGGACCGTATGGCCTAAAAAGCCTAAAATATTTATGATCTCACCCTTTAAAGAAGGTTTGCCAATACCTAATCTAGATCAGTTCTGTCCAACCGACCTTCCTCTGATGATAGAAATATATAATCTGCACTGTCCTTGGTATTGAGAACTTGAAATATGGCTAGTGTGACTAAGAAAAGAATTATTGATTTTATTTCATTTTAACTGATTTATAGTTTCATGTGGCCAGTGGCTATTGAGTTGGACAACACAGGTGTAGAACCAACAAAGGAATCTGGGAAGGGGCAGAACTCTTAGGAAGACAAATACATCTTGAGATCATCCATCTCAGTAAGGATTTTGTATAACTTTCAGAAAAGATTGGACGATTGTTCTTCTAGCCAAGGGGAGAGGCTCACTCCTGCTGGTCCAGGGGTCAGAGGATTCTGGGGGTTGACAGTGCACAAGCACATCCACTCAGAAGTCCTCATTCTAGATTTCAGGGTCTTGATTTTAGTGTAGGTGATGCTGAAGCTGTGAATTCAGTCTCTTTGAAGTTCTACCACTCTTACATTTAAGACTTGGGTTTGATTATTAGTATAGCCTTCTGAAAACAGGAGATGAGGGTCTCTAAACACCACACTGAGGCGTTCTGGTTTTCATACCATGCCCTGAGTTGATGGATTTTTGTTGTTGTTGAGATGTAGTTGACAGGTGATGTTACATTAGTTTCAGGTGTACCACACAGTGATTCAACAAGTTGAGAGGTTATGCTATGTACGCTCACCATGAGTTTAGCTACCATCCTGAGTTGAATAGATTGTTGACCTCTTTTCTTTTTTCCTGTGGATGTTAACAACCCCAACTAATTCCCCAATCTTCATAATTTCCCATGCTCTATATCTTTCAAGTATTGGAGCTATTGCATAAGCCAGTACATCCCCTTCTACACATTCTCCTGCTGAAACCACTATAGGTGAAATCTAATGATTAAGTGAATCTAACGGAATCTATGATATGCCATGCTAGAGATAATCGTTGCCCCACTTTTCAAGAATGGAGCTTATCCCATCTATCCCATCACTATCTCATTCTGAGTGTCTGCTCCTTATAGCTACTCTTGGTAGCAACTTTCATTGGTTGCATGCGCCCAGAAGGAGAAGCTGAGACAAGGATTTGAGTGCATATGGTTTATGAGGAATGATTTTAAGGGAGAGGGATCACAGAGTGGGAAAGCAAGACAGGAAAGAGTTAAAAGACAATATAAGATATTCGAATAAGCAGGATTTCCTGGAAGGCAACAGGGCTCAATTCTGCTGGGACCCCTGGGAAACAGTGTGGAACACACCTCAGACCTGTCCTACACCACTAACTGAGAGGTTCTCCTAGCATGTCAAGTCTCTGGCACTTCCCACCTGCCCTGTGCATAAGATGAGATAAAACTCTCAGGTGGAGAGTTGCAGGTGCTTGCCATCTTCAGGAATGGTGAATGTTGAGGTAATATAAGTAGGGCAGTAACAACATCTTCTACAACACTGAATACACCAAAAACTCTTAAGTCCATAAAAAGGGTTGGCCAAAGCAATCAAAGCAAAATCAAAAAGAAACACACACACACACACACACACACACACACACACACACACACACAAAACCTCCTCAGTCATCATCGAAGGTAACCAGTATACAATACTTAACCATGATAATAGGCAATTAGAGAGGAAAAATTAAGCATTGAGCCTAACTTTCCTGTATGAACCATATTTCAGAGTAATCAGCCATGTTCAATGAAGGAGAGTTCTTCTTCAAAGAAAAATTATCACGTTCATCATTGTTTTGTCAAGCTGAAATAACACAAAGTCATTGATTTGCTTTAATATATTTCAGAATAGAAAGGAAGGGATAGATGAAACAAGTGAGGGGAAATCTTGATAAACATTGAATCTATATTGGATGCCATGCAGGAGGTTCACTGTATTATTTCTTTTTTGATTTTTTACTTAGAGAGAGAGAGAAAATCTTTTCCTTTTCTTATCCCCTCCAGCACTATCATTAGCCTTGAGTTGCATACACATTCTTATAATCCTGATTACCCATTATTAAGATAAACAAAGCACTAAATAACGCAGTTGAACTGCAAGCAATAGCTTTTTTCCTAAGATGCAAGTTCCAAATCATAATGCCTGTTCCTGCTGTGATCATATTATAACCTTAAATTTTCCCTAATGAATTGATCCACTTAGACATAGCCAGTGCTTGTTATGAAATCTTGCATGCATACACACCTTACAGGTTCGTTGTGTGGATTTTAAAAACAATGAATATGGAGTTCCCATCAGAGTGTCTGGAGCATGGGGAAGGCACTTCGTGTAGACACTTTTCCCACCCCTTCCCATATCTAAATAGGAAAAGCTCCTTTTAGTTCCTTCCAAATGTAAATATATTACCTGAGAAGGGTACTAAGTTAACTCGTTAGCACCTCCTAACACTTGAGCAGAGTTTACTTTATCAGATTAACTACAGAAAACAAAGTCCTGAGGCAGTGGAACTTAAGTTGCATAGAAGTTGACAAGGACAAGGTAGTATGGAAAGTAAATAAAATTCCATCTTACCTTTGTTTGTGGACATGCAGTCTCTGGGTTGCTTTTGTTTCCGATCTCATTTGATCCACACAGACCTCACTTCAACACAGGAGGCTCAATAAGCTTCAAGCATGGACCCAGCCATAAAGAGCTAGTAAATGGCAAAGCTAGGACTGGAACTCGGACCTTTTAACTCTGAAGTGCCAAGGAGTCCTGGATATCTAGAGCCCAGAATGAGAACACTGAAGAAGATGGAACAGCAGAGTGAGGACTTCTTAAAGAAGAGACCAAAGGTGGGGTATCATCCCCTTCATAAAGATATCCCCTTAGGATCCCTCCTGTGCATAAGATTTCAGTTTCTAGATTTGTCCCCATCTTATTTACACTGAATCCTGGGCAGGACAATTTTCTTGGTGACCTGTAATGGCCTCATGTTCCATTCACAAATACCTTACCCAGAATATTCATGGCCGTGTTGTTTTACCCACAGCTAAAAGCAAAATAAGATACTTCAACATTCCTAAAAAGCAATCTTCAAATTATACCTACAGAATATGTTATGATTTGAGAAAATTCTAGCTTCATTTTTCCTATTCTTGTGTATATATGTGATATTAAAAAACTATTGATAATTACCCCTGTTTTAGGTATTTGAAATCCAGGGCATGGTGAATCTTAATGGCAAAAGAAAGACTGTTTTTACATTCTTCCCTGTGGAAAACCCTCTAAAAAACAAAGATTCTTATTGAGTATGCTGGTTCTACAAGTTATACATAGTTGTAGCTTTCAACATTAGAGATTCAAACATTAGAGAAGTATATAAATGAGACAGTGATGTCCCGTCATCCCCCAGTCCTGTTCTTCAGCATGAACCATAGTGAATAGCCGGGCAGCTCTTCTCTCAGACTTTTTATTTTACCGAGTTTACAAAGCACTTTCACATACTTCATCTCACTGAAACCTCACAACAGCAGTATTCAATTATAAATGTGAGATTGGGGAAATTGTTTTCCAGTGAACTTTAATAACCTTCTCACAAAAGGGAGCTACCATGACTGACTACCTTCTATTCACATTTTTGCAAACCCAGCCGGGATTGATTCACTGTGACCTTTCCTGCTCAATTCATATAGCAAGGAGCAGACTGGGCTGTGGAGAGCAGAATCAATCCAAAATCTGCTAAGATTTGGGTTCTATCAGCTACAGCCTTAGCTAAACACAGAACATTTGCATGGGTAAGAGATAAAGATGGAGCAGTCTTCCAAAACACTATAAAGGATGCTTCTTCAAGATCACTAACAAAGAAAAATGTAGGGCTAGCTGGTCTAAACTCTGGTATAAAATTGAGTTCAAATTAGAGTAAATTGTGGTATTTCCTCCCATAGAAGTGGGTAGAGATAGACTGAACGCACCAATTACCACTGGAGATAAAGTAGCAGCTCTCAAATTAATGGAATAAAACAAGTTCCCCCAGGCTAACAGCATAGTCTTGGGGTTAGCTGCTTAATTAGTGGGCTCTTTGTTCTAATAGATCTTTTAGATAAGATCTTGAAATCAAGTCGAATGGGGGGAGGAGGGAGTTGGAGAGAGCCTGGAGTCTTAGGTGAACCTGGTTACCGTATTTTTAAACTAGACTAATGGAAAGATAAGGACCTCGATTCCAAAGAGCCAAATCAACCTTATCTCTTGAATTAGTTTGTGTATAATGAACTATTTATTTTGGCCTGGAAAGTTGCTTCAATGAACCCATTATGATGGCCAAAAACTAACCATGATTAAATTTCCCTCCAAGAACAACTGAAGGACAGTTAATATCTTTATCTTCCTCCAGTTTCCAAATCATGAGCAAAAATATTTACGAGGTAAAATCTTTATTACTGTGGCTTTAACACTCGGTTCTTGCATGCTTCTCTTAAACTCTTAGTCAACAACCAGTAACAGGAGGCAGTGGTGAAGCAGGTGGATTTGATTTCTACTGAAACAAAAAGCAACAAATCTCTGCGCTCCCTGGCCACTGAGCAAAATCCTGAGTGCCTTGGAGTAGTGTGACCTATCTTAAAATGTCGTAACATCCCGGCTAGTGATTCCTGTCCACACAAAACCAACAGCTATCTTTCTAACCCTTCACAGCCGAGGCGGGGCCTCCACCACAGAGCGGCGTGTGGGCGGCTCTGCTGGCTTTGATGATGAGACTCTGGCAGCCAGGCTGAGAGAAAAGGACATTCGGGGAATTTTAAGTGGTTAGGATCAGCAGTTGTCATGTACAATTGATGTTCATTTATATTTCACTAGCCAAAATCTAATGCTGCCCAAAATTGGGAAAGAAATATTTCAAATACTAATCAAGTCCAATCCTGCTTTAATGTAAAAAATGAGCTGTCCTACCTTTTTCAATCCTAGTCTCAGAAGGGAGATTTAATGTTTCCTGACAGTGCTTTAAATACTTTGCTGTTCAGACTTCAATGAATCCACAATAATTATATCAGTTAAACCAGCTTGGTTTTTCCAAAGCTGTTTCAAGCTGAGGGCGCTTTTGAATTCCTTATCATGGCATTCATCCTTTGATACCAGGTTTAATAGAGGGAGGGCTAATACTCAGATGGATCACCACTTAACTATTCAACCCATTTACCTATTACTTGTTTTGTTTTTTGTTTTTGTTTTTGTTTTTTAGTCTATCAACTCCATATTCTACAGTTTCCCAGCCTCCTCCCTTCCAGGAAGCTTAATTGAACAGAATATAGGAACCATATGCCTTTCCCAGTGGAGAGTTTCAGGGAAGGCCCAGTGGTTTTTAATTCCCAGAAGATCAAGCAATAAAGACTTCAGTAGATTATCATTAAGAACTGACTTAACATTTAGTGTCAAACTCAGCCTTTTATAAGAGCTTTTATGTTGTCTTTTCTATGAAGGAGTTTAAAAAAAAAATCTTTGTTTCACAGATAAAGTGTGAATTATCAATATACCATTGTTTTAAGGGGGAAAAAGTACCAGCATCTCTAGGTGGAAATTAGTTCTACCCATCCCTCATCACTCCCTCAAGATGTCTAACAATTTCATCATAATTTTGGCTTCAATCAGTATTCAATCTTACTGAACTACACTCTCCCATAAAATGAGATCTTCTCGATCTGTTGTATTGGCAATCTCTAGCCTTCACCTCTACAACTGAACAAACAAAAGAGCACAGTTGAAAACGATTTTCCTTCAGAAGAGTAGCCAAAGTGCACGAAACACATTTACATAAAGCCATAAAGTAAGCGTAGGAAGCAGAAGGCTTCTCCTCCGTGTTGAGTGGAGCAGTGAGCCGAGCCTCCTGGAGAAGCATGAAAATGGTATCTGTTGACCCTCTTTATTTCTTCAGATGACCACTGAATTTCCACAGCAGAATCTGTCTTAGCTTCTTTGAGAGTATAAACAATACCTCTATAAACCAGGGATCACATGTGGAAACCCTATCATTGTTTTTTCATAACCAGTTTTCCTGTATATAAACAGATTAGAAGTCATGGAGTGGATGCTGACTACTAACAAAAGAAATTATCAAAGGGATGAACATAAATGGTTATAAAATCAGAGCAGGTCTTGCAAAATACAAACATGGCAGGGTCAAAATATAGGAGAGATGATAGCAAACGAGGTTTGCTTTGAACTTCTCATTCAACATTTATCATGTTTTCTCTTAATTTTCTGATAAACAATCATTTGTTATTTTACATTTGACTCTTATAAATCCAGACTTTCATAATTTGATACTCTGTTTTTTAATCCTGCCATATCCATTTATATGATGCTCCAAGATTCACATCATCAACTAAATTTGTTATTTTCACTTTAAGTGGGAACTCTTTTGATATTAATAGGCTGATTTAGAGAAGGTTACCTCTTAGGCAGAGGGTCTGGACTGGTTGTAGGATTATTGTCAAGTTGGGATATTACAGTGGCAAAATTTTCAAATTTGGGAGTCAGAGGACACAATCTAGTTCTAATTTTGCCCTTTATTAATTACATGGGCTACTTAATAGGGTGTAGTTTAAACTCCCCACTACATTTTATGGGAAGTATATGTGTATGTCAGTTAGATTAAGCTACGTGTAAGGGTGGTCATTTGCCCTAACTAAAAATTCACTCCCTAGGTGTCATCAACTAGTCTTCTAATCAACTAGTCTAACCAGCCTCCAGAGGTGCTTTCTAGCAAAAAATCAGCTATCTTAAGCTTCTAAAAACACCACCAGGATATCCTTAATTAGCATAATTTCTGTTAAAAATGGCTTTTCATTGGTAACATTAATGTGTGTCAATTAGTATTAGGGATGTTAGAAAAGGGTGAAACTGGTGGAGATGGAGATATTAAAGATACATAGATTGTATAAAATATTCTAGAGACTTTCCTTGCCTATAAACAGAATAAGAACCTAGAAAACCCAATGGCCTGTGCCCTTAGGGATATTGTTTCCTAGCTTGTCCTGTGCCTAGCCATTGACTCAAACCTCAGTCCACTGACTCAAACCTCAGTCCACTGCTGGCCTGATATCTACTATATCAGACTATAAACTTCTATGTTACATAAGCCGTTTTGTGCCTGCTTCCTAATAAATGTTTAATATGCATCTTTATGTGTGGCTGGATTTGGTCAGAGATTTACTTTCAACATAAACTGATAAAGAGGTTGTATGGAAGATAGTTACTCCTCATTCATCTCTAATTTTTGGTGGTTCCCATTATCCACAAAATAACTTTTGCAATATTGCCCTTCACGCAACATTGATTTCTCTTTAGCCCTGTCCCAGATATTTGTAATGTCATCCAGGTGTCTGTATGCAATTAAGAGATAATAAATTCATAGATCTCCAGGCTATAGACTCAGAGGGCTTCAGTGGGATTCAATGCATGCATAGGGCTCTCCTGGGTTAGCAGTCCCTTCAGGCCTCTATGGTTTGATCTGACAGTTGCTTGGTCCTTGCCCCAAGTCCCAGAAGCAGACAGGATTTCTCCAGTTCCCTCTAGGGTCTTCAGTTCTCTGGAGTTTTGATCAATACTTCCTGTAGACGGTTTCTTCCATAGGGCCATGGTCAAACCCTTTGCTATTTGCCCATAAGAATAGAACACAGGGCAAGCATCTGACTCTTGATTTCAGCCCAGGTCATGATCTCAGGGTCATGAGATCAAGCCCCACGTCAGTCTAGCACTGGGCGTGGAGCCTGCATAAGATTCCCTCTCTCCCTCTCCCTCTGCACCTCTGCACCCTCTCTCTCCCTCTCTTAAAAAGAAAAAAAAAAAAAGATAGAACATAGATTGGACATCCTGGGGCCATGTCATAGATAGAGGTAATGATGATGGTGGTAATGACTATTAATACGATTTCCACATGGCAAAAACCTATGTCTCCATGGATTGCTTGGCTGCGCATGAAATAAAACTCAAGAAGTATTGGCTTAAATGACTTAAGTTTTTTTTCCTAGGTATACTACACCTAGAGTTGGGCAATCTAAAGTTGTGCAAGGTATCAGTGATGCTATCAATGACCCAAAGTCTATCTGCCTGCTCTCTCATCATTAGTTTGTGGCCCTGGTCCCCACGTTTTCAGTATGGCTGTGGCACTTCCAGGCATACAATGGGGAAGGAGAAGGAACACAGGCCTTTCACAAAATAATGCTTTGCCTTTTTATTCAAAAAAGAAAACTCCCTCCAGGGAAATGCATTTATATTACATAGGCCAGAAGTTTGTCATCCTCTAGCTGCAGGGGAGTTGGGAAAGGGAATAATTTTAACAGGACATACCACCATCCTGAACAAAATGAAATTCTGACAGGAAGGAAAAAAGGGACTCGATATTGACAGGGAACTAGTAGCACTTACCATTCTTACTATTTAGCAGTCAGTTTAACTCACCATCTCTAACATGATCCATTAACCATTTTCCACAGTATGAAACTGAGCATCAAAGACTTTTAGTAACTTGCCCAAGAAAATGGCAGATTCATGATTTGAATCCAGAACAACTTGATTCATAGCAATAGTAATAATAGTTAACATTGGTCAAATAGTTGCCATGGGTCAGATATTCTGCTAGGTGTTTTTTATGTGTATGGACTCATTTCCTCCTCATAGAATCCCTCTGAAGAAGGTGTTTTTATTGTTCTCACTTATCAGATGAGGAAACCAAGCCTTGGAGAAGTTAATGGACTTGCTTAGAGTCACGCAGATTATAAGAAGTAAAGCTTGAGTTTAACTCAGTTCTGTGCGAATCCTTAGCTCTTGACCCTTCTACTACACAGCTTCTGCCAAACTCACTCATTCAAACTGTAAACACTACCACCATCATGCTAGGGTAGGCACCAGAAGAACAAACCAATGGTTAAATACCAATAAGGCAGCTAATAAGTACTCCACTTAGTAGAATTAAATAGAGTAGAACCCCTGAGAATGGAAACTGAAGATACAAGAAATAGCAAGAAAATGAGTAAGGTCCAAGCTGGTGTTAGCTGTGTACCAGAATATGCACAAAGGTCCTCCTTTTCTACATCGGTGTGTATTCTTGATGAAGTCACACGGAAATATCTATCACAGAAGATGACCATTGCTCGTTGCCTATCCAATAACCTTTCTCCATTCTTTACTAACAGAACACCCATCTTACTAAAGGCAACATTAGACTCTGTTAAAATGACTCACTTCCACAGGTTTCCCTGCCTCTATGGGGTGGCCATATGGCACAAGGCTGGCCAATGTAAGTACAGTCTTTTGGTTAGGGCTTCCTGAAAAGCTTGCCATTGAAAAAAGACAAGCTTGCACTTGCTTTGGCAGCACATATACTAAAATTGAAATGCTACAGAGAAGATTAGCACAGCCCTTGCACAAGGATGACATGCATATCTCTGAGGCATTCCATATTTTGCACAGTTCCCAGAGGTCCCTTGACACTTCATTGCTTAATACCAAGGAAACTACATGAGTCAAAGCACAACATGTGGCATCCAATGTTGAAATTGTGATTTTTTCCCTACAAAAAGAGAGAGAGGGAGGGAGGGAGAAAGTGACAAGCTCAGCTCACTCATTATTTGCCCTTTATTCATTCCTCTTCTGGCCTGGAGTACTGTTGTGATGTTGAGTGAGGCAGCAACCATCTTATGAGCATGAAGATTACAGCCTCACACTAAGGATGGCACGGTGGAGAGATAGACAACTGCTTAAATGCTAAGTCCCTGATAATATTCTGGAGCCTCCAAACCAACCTAAGCTTGCCTATTTCTGGATTTGTGACGATTTATGAAAAATAAACTAGTTAAGCTGCTGTTGTGGTATTGTGTTGTTGTGTTTACATGAAGCTGAAGATAACACCTACTGATAGAGATGGCCATGCTATTCCCTCCTTCAATTGGATTTATTTTTGGTTTACTACCAAAGTCATCTCCAGGTAGAACATATCATTGTCACTGCCCCAGCTTTGACTGCATGGGGGACCAGGTGTGATGCTAATTAGTCTGGAAGGAGTGGGTCTCACGTCTTCTCTCTTTGCACTAAAGAAGGCCTCCGAGTAATAAAGTGACATTGTACAAAGAACAGAGGCTTTGGCCAATCTAATCTTCATGACAATTTTACTCACTCTCTATGAGCTTCAGCTTTCTTATCTCTACAGTGGAGACTCTACCATCTACTTTAAATATTTACTGAGAGGTGTGTGAAATGCCTAATTCAAGTGGTACATATGGGTACAGTTGTCTTTATTTTGAATTCTCCTCTCTCACTAATACAAATGGAACAAATCACCTTATCCTCTCCTCCCCCATTCTCAATGCATCCCTAGTCTTCTTGTTATAATATTCTTTGGAAAAACATCTGCCCCTAGAATTTGGCCTTGGTTTTCATTTTATCTAGATTTTGGATGGTTAAAAGAAGTGGGTGGAAAAGGGAGTGGGGAGAAGTAAAAGTCCATAGAGTATGACCCTCGGCATGGATGACTCTTCTGTCGGGCAGAGGAAAACCTACAAGAAGACAGCATGCAAACATCTCCCCCCTTCCTCGGAACTTCCTTTCTTCCCCATGTGAAGATGGAGACCCGAGTTTGTGACCATATCTATAGGTTCACAAAGTATATCTATATTTTTAATTAGAGTTTTTCTTGAGAGCTAAGTCTTCTGAGATGTGCTCTTGAATAAAGTCATAATCATCTATAGTACATATTTATAATACACACATATATATGCCACATACATATTTATATATAACATTAGAGTCTGTTACCATGGCAACTATTGCAATACTAACAAATTAAGCATTGTGACTCCACTGTAATAAGAAAAAAGAAATTCAAATGAAACACCAAGCATTTGTTTAAGCACAAATATCGTTAGTAATTAAATACACAGAAACAATACAGAAAACCACAAATTAATGTTTAGAAGCCTTTTCTAGTATGAAAACCGGCTTTGCTGTTGTTTTCCTTTTACCACTGCATTACATTATGCATCTTTATAAATTAAGTTTAGCACCAGGTTAACAAGAACAGATCTGCTGCATTGGGGCTCTCACACACCAACAAGCTCAGCTTTCGGTCTCAATAGGTACACCTTCCACAGTCAGTGAGAAAGATTTTATGGCTCTTTTTATTCATCAAAAAGAGGACTTTTAAAAAGAAAGCTCAAATGTGAAGTTGGTCTTACATCCCCTGTTTCATTCAGACAACATGTAGAACTACCCCTGGGGTTTTGAATACATTAACATCCTTTCACAATTAACCCTAATAGGACAAGTGTAGCATTTTTTTCCAAGCAGATATAGTCAAAGCTGAAAAATACATAGTGTTTAAATAGATCTCATTATATCAGCTACACCAAATCTCTCCTCTTTATATACAGAGGATGGTACCTCTTTTCACTGTGATGCAACATTAAAACAGGAAGGCATACACAAGGATGACATGGATTTGACAAAAAATTAATGATTTGTACATCACTTTAATGCTTTGAATCTGCAATTCATGTATGCTAATTAGTTCATAATGGGCTGTTGAAGAACAGAACTGTCATCCTGCTGCTTCCCGGGTTTCTGGAAGCTCTGATTCAGCACGGACTTGCCCGGTTGCCTGCTGGATTCTGGGCTGAAACCCGGCAGATCTATGAGAGCATTTCCCCCCCCACACACACAAAATTGTTTCTTGGATGTGGTGCTTTAATCTATCAGAGTTCCGGGCATATCTCAAGTAAGCGGTTCCTGGGTGCCGCGATACATCCCGGGAGCAGTAGCATGGCACCACTCTATCCAGATGATGGATTCCCGGGTTTTAGGCTGTCAGGCTTTACCTCAGAGGGCAGCCGTCAGCTTCCCAAATGGATGAAGTTGTATTATGCAGCACATTTTGAAAATGTATGTACAACTTTTTTTTTAAAATTTATTTACAGATAAAAAAGGCTATAAAACTTGGAGAGAGGAAACAAAGGGGGCACGAAGATCAGATATCTTCTCTTACTGTGGGAAATCATGTATATCTCCCCAGTGCAAGAAAAGCAGCCACTGAGTCCTGTTTTCCTTTGGTCTTTGTGCTGCTGAGGTGGAGACAGACTGACCCACTGGCAGGAGAATATGAGGCTGAACAGCCTCACAAAGCAAAAGTAAGTACCGGCGCTTGCTGTAAGCTGCGAGATTTGAAAACAAGTTGCTATGTTTTTACTGGAGAGAAAACTGATTTTGCCTGATCTCATGACGGAGACCTGACCCAATGTGTTTCTCATATCACATCTGCTGATCTACCCAGCTGCTGCGCATGTCCAGACAGGAGACTACACAAAGGAAACAAGCACTACATTTGCTTCCGGGTTTGAAGTATCCGATGCCTGATGGCTGAAATTTTGTCTTGAAGTCTCCAAAGTGAAAATGCATTTAATTAAAAAAAATTTTTTTTTAACTGGAAATTCGAACTAATGGTCATAATGGAAGAACTGAGCCAGGCCAGGGGTAAAAAATACTCCCAGTGTAGTTGAGCTATTAAGGGCTTTTAGATGATCAGGAATGCATACTTTTTAAATATGCAAAATAATGGTACACTAAAAGAGAGTTTAAAAGTGATCAAGTTAATAAGAATTATTTTGGGGGCACCTGGGTGGCTCAGTCGTCAAGCGTCTGCCTTCAGCTCAGGTCGTGATCCCAGGGTCCTAGGATCGAGCCCTGCATCGGGCTCCCTGCTCAGAGGGGAGTCTGCTTCTCCCTCTCCCACTCCCCCTGCTTGTGTTCCTGCTCTCGCTATCTCTCTGTCAAATAAATAAATAAAATCTTTAAAAAAAATTATTTTGTTTATAGTTTTATTTAAGGTCTTTATACAAGCAAGAAGGAAAAAATGTGCTAATAATAGGTGTTTAATAAATGTTGAATGAATGAAGGATGCTCTTCAAAAAATGTTGTGACTTAGGGTGCCTGGGTGGCTCAGTCGGTTGAGCATCTGATTCTTGATTTTAGCTCAGGTCATGATCTCGGGGTCATGAGATTGAGCCCCGTGTCGGCCTCTGCATTGGGTGTGGAGCCTGCTTGGGATTCTCTCTCTCCCTCTCCCTCTGCCCTTCCCCTTGCTCGAGCTCTAAATAAATAAATAAATAAATAAATAAATAAATAAATAAATAATAAATTCTTAAAAAAAAATGTTTTGACTTAAGAAATACATGAAATGATATTCCTACCTTAGAGGCTACACGTGGCTGTCTAGTCAGCACCAGGAAAACTCACATAGATGTAGACAGTGATGACAACATTTTATCTGCATTAGACATCAGAATAACACTTTCTTGTGAATGAAACCAAACCACAAACTTAAAGCCCCCTCCGCTGGTTGGGTTATTCAAACCTGTAGATCTTAAGTTGTGTTTGGTAAATATGTAGGAGTAAGACGGTTGTTGGGTCATTTAGTAGAGGTATGCTTAGCTTTTTGAAAAAGTGTCAAACTGTTTTCCAAAGTGGTTGTACCATTTTACATTCCTGCCAACAGTGTAGGAGAGTGCCTGTTCCTCCACATCCTCACCAACACCCGAAATCTTTTTAACTTTGGATAGTCTAATAGGCATGTTATTAGATCTTGCTATGGTTTTGATCTGCATCTTTCTCATGAGCAAAGATGTTCAGCATCTTTCCATGTTCTTATTTGCCATCCATATATTTTCTTTGGTGAAGAAACTGTTCAAATTTTTTGCCTGTGCTTTACTTGTTTGTTTGTTATTTTAAATTATTATTGTCATCAAGTTTTGAGAGTTCCTTATATATTCTGCAAACAGTCTTTTATCTGATATATAATTTGCAAATATTTTCTCCTAGTCTGAGTCTTCTCTTTTCATTCCCTTAGCCTACTTTTGAAGAGCAGACATTATTCACTTTGATGAAATTATGTGATATATAATTCTTTTGTTGTCTCCTTTCCCTGATCAGTCTGCTAGAAGTTTATCTATTTTATTATCTTCCCAAAAAATGGACTTTGTTTTCATTAATTTTTATCCACTGTTTTTCTATTTCCTTGAATTTTGCTCCGATCTTTATTGTTTCTTTCCATTTGCTTATTACACATTTCATTTGCTCTTCTTTTCTACATCTTAAGGTGGATGCTAAAGTTCTTGATTTTAGATAAGAAAGAAATGAAACCATATGTATATGCAAAGACTGATATACAAATATTTATAGAAGCTTTATTTTTAATAGCCAAAACCTGGAAACTACTCAAATGCTCATCATCATGTGGAGAAATACATAAATTGTGTTATATTTATACAATGGACTATTACTCAGCAATAAAAAGAGAAAAAGTTTTACACAAACTGTGTGGCTACATCTGAAAATAATTATACTTGTGAAAGAAGCCAGAAAAGAAAAAGGAAATACTATATGATGTTATGCATACAAAATTATAGAAAACACAAAGCAACCTATACTGACAAAATAATAAGTAGAGAAATAACTCCAAGAAAACAATACGCAAGAGATTTCAACAGCTATTTCTTAAAGAAATATGTATGTATGGCCAAGAAGCCTATGAAAAGATAATCAACAATATTAGTCATCAGGGAAATACAAATTAAAACCACAGTGAGATACCACTACACAGGGTGCCTGGGTGACTCAGTCAGTTAAGCATCTGCCTTTGTCTCAGGTCATGATCCCAGGGTCCTGGGATCAAGTCCCACTTTGGGCTCCTTGCTGAGCAGGGAGCCTGCTTCTCCCTCTACCTGCCACTCCCCTGCTTGTGCTCTCTCTCTGTCAAATAAATAAATAAAATCTTAAAAAAAAAAAAGAAAAAGAAAAGAGATACCACTACACAGCCACTAGGATGGCTAAAATTAAGAAGAGTGATAACACAAAACACTGGTGAGGATGTGAAGAAGCTGGAATTTTAATACATTGCTGGAGCAATTGCTGGAATGTAAAATGGAAAGACCATTTTGAAAATTTGACACTTTCTTTAAAAAGTTGAAGATATAATCCCTAGGACCCAGTAATTTCTCTTCTGAGCGTGTACCCTAGAGAACAGAAAGCATACGTCCACATAATATATGAATATGCATAACAGCTTTATTCAAAATAAATCAGGGGGCACCTGGGTGGCTCAGTTGGTTAAGCATCTGCCTTCGGCTCAGGTCATGATCCCACGGTCCTGGGATTGAGCCCTACATCGGGCTCCCTGCTCAGCGGGAAGCCTGCTTCTCGCTCTCCCATTCCCCCTGCTTGTGTTCCCTCTCTCGCTGTCTCTCTCTCTGTCAAATAAATAATAAAATCTTTAAAAAAAATAAAAACAAAAACAAAAAAACAAAATAAATCAGAATTGGAAATACTCCCTCCTTTGCTCTGGGGACTCCAATTACATGTATATTTGATGTTTGAAGTTGTCTCACTGATGCTCTGCTCATTTTAGTTTTCAATATATTTGTTTAATTCTTTGCAATTTTCATTTTAGATAGCTTCCATTGCTATTGTCTTCAAGCTCACTAATCTTTTTTTCTCCACTGTTTAATCTGCTGTATTTTTTATCTCAAATATTGTAGTTTTCATCTTTAGAAGCTCAGTTTGGACCTTTTTTATATCTTCTATGTCTCTAGTCTTCATGTTCAATCTTTCCTCTAGTCTCTTGAACTTACGGAATACTGTCATAATAACTCTTTCAATGTCTTCTCTGCTAACTCTAACATCTGTATAATTCTTAGATCAGTTTTCATTGATTGATTTTGTCCTCATTATGGGTCATACCTTCCTGCTTCCAAATGGTAATTGAGAATGTTAATTCTATTCATTTCTGAATGGATGCCAGACATTGTAAATTTTAACTTTTTGGTTGCTGGATATTTTTGTATTCCTGTAAGTATTCTTGAGCTTCTGGGATGCAGTTGAGTTGCTTACAAACATGTCAACCCTTTTAGGATCTGCTCTTAGGCTTTGTCATGTGTAACTAGAGCAGCCTTTATTCAAGGGTTACCTTTGTCTCAATATCAAAGCTGAACATTTTTAGGACTTGAGGACTCTACCCAATGCCTCCTGAGTTATGAGATTTTCTGCTCTGCCTGGTGGGAACAGGAACTATTCCTGGCTCTGTGTGAGTTCCTGGTACTGTCTGTCTAATATTTCCAGAGTTGTTTCCCTGGACCTGGACAGTAGCCTTACAAACATGTGCTGATCAGCTCAGCTGAAGTCTCCAGCAGAACTCTCTACAGATCTCTGATTCTGTGACCTGCAAACTCTAAGCATGCAGACTCCCTTCTCTCCCCAACTCCAGGAGACTACTGTGCTCTGCCTGGGATCCCGCTCTCTGCCCCTCAGCCAGAAACTCTCTCCATGCACCAAACTAGGGCAAGTATAGGGCCCACTGCATTTGTTGTCTGTCTCTCGGGGCTCAGTGTCTGTCATTGTTTCACGTCCAAAGTCTTGATAACCATTGCACCATATATTTTGTCTAGTTCTTCAGTTGTTTCAGGAAGGAAGGTGAATCAGGTTTCTGTTATTTAGACATGGCTGGAAGCAGAAATCCATATAAGTCTAATTTTGCCCCACTACTCAATGAGGTCTTTTGATGAACAGTTTTTAATTTTGAATAAGTCCATGTTATTGATTTTTTATTTCATCATTAGTTTTTTGTTTTAATCACTGAAGACAAAATTTTGCCTATCCGAAGGCTATGAAGATTTTCTCCTTTGTTTTCTTTAAAAACGTTATAGTCTTAAAGTTAATTTTTGTGTATGAAACAAGGTAAATTTCAAGGATTATTCTTTTCTTGTGGCTATCCAGTTGTCCCACCACACTTGATGAAAAGACTGTCCTTTCCTACATTGAATTACCCCAGAATCCAAGGCCCTCTGCCATCTTTGAAGTGAAATTATGTTTTCATTCTCACCAGTCCCTCTGCCACATTGAACTTCAAAATCTAGTTCTCTATAGCAATTAACTTGTCTTTTTTTTTAAACCATAAAATTTTATGAACACATATTTTATACAAGGCACTGTGCTAAGGTCTGTGAAGAATACAATAAAGTAAAATATAGTATCTGCTTTTCCAAGAAGCCCTCAATCTTGTAAAGAAGTAGGAAGTTACAAATAGTACTTTGGGGTAAAAGAAAGGTCAGGTGGTTGGTTGAGATGAGTCAAGAAAGAAGAGTCAAATATAAAAATGGCCAAAAACTTATGGTTGGAAAATGTAAAAGGGTATTGTGTTAGGCATAATAATGGCCTCCAGAGATGTCCAAGTCTTAATCATTGCAACTGTGAAGATATTACCTTATGTGGCAAAAGGGGACTTTGCAAATGTGATTAGGTTAAGGATCTTGAGATGGAGAGATGATCCTGGACAGGCCCAATGTAATCACCAGGGCCCTTATAACAGAAAGCCGAAGACAAGAGAGTCAGAGAAGGAAATATGACAATGGAAGCAGGAATCAGAGTGATGGGATTGCTGGAAGTGACCATGAACCAAGGCTTGAAGGCAACTTCTAGAAGTTGAAAAAATAAGAGAACAAATTTTCACCTAGAGTGTCCAGAAGGAACAGAATTCTACTGAAACCTTAATTTTAGTCCAGTGAAACCCATTTTGGACTTCTGAACTTCAGAACTATAAGGCGATACATTTGTGTTGTTTCAAACACCTAAGTTTGTGGTAATTTGTCACAGCAGTGCTAGGAAAGTATTACAGGTATTGAATAGAAGGGTTGCTTTTTGCCCTAGTCCTGAGTGAGGTTGCTAGGGAAGTGAACTTCCCACATGGTGATCATAATTTACCTATCGGTGAATGAAGTACTAAATTCCAAGTGCCTGTTACTTTCTGTCAGCATCTGTTGCTACAATAAATATTTTGACCCAAAATGAGGTTTAGGCAAACTTTTCTGTATTTGTAGCAAACACTGCCTTCCTGTGAATCAAAAGGAGCTCCCCACCCCTAGAGGGGACCTAAACTATACAAGGACTGAAGAGAGGCAATGGCGTTACAAGACCTGGAATCAGAAATGCTATATTTGTAGCACCCCAAATGGAAAATCCTCCTTCCCTTTGTAAAATTTAAGTCTATTCTTCAAACTTCCTATTTATGTTCAGAAACATAAGCCTGAATATCCCTAAATAGAAGACCGGCTATATATGACTCTTGGCCATCTTTCTCTTCAGCTTGATTTCCCTTTCTTGAAGGACTTTTCTAGTATTTATCCAGTGAAGTTCTTATCATAATGCATGGATACCTTTGTGTCCACACGAGGTTAAGTCAAATGCTTTTTTATTAATGAACATTCTTTAATAACCAGCATAGGTTGTCTCTATAAGACAAAGCAAATGCAAGTCCTTTGACCAGATCACTGCATTGCTCTCAGCAGTGGTGGAGATAAAATGCAGAGAGCTGAGCAGTGGCCTTCCTATCCCTGGTGGGAACAGAGCCACGGGACACATGGTTGTCACTTTGGGTTGTAAAAGTCCTCTCTGCATGTGGGGATCTGCACAGACAAGCAATGAGCTGAACGTGCACAAGCATTGTGTTGGATGAGAACCTTGCTCCTGGCTAAATAGCAAATAGCAGTGCTCATTGTTGAGGCTAATCCCCACTCACTTGGCCTCTCTGTGAGAAATGAATAATGCTCCACAGCCTCATATGTCCAGGCATCGTGCTGTAAATCCAGGCAAGGCTAGGTGGAGACAATGGGCTTAACTAGATTAGATCGCTCCACTGTATTTTGGGGTGGGGGGAACCTTCATAAAGTCCTTGCAAAGCAAGCCAAGACAGGATTTCAAAACACACCAGGCAGGACAAGATGTTCACGAGTAGAATTAAGTTGGTAGTGTCCTAAATCTCTTTGGTGAATTATTTTATTTTTCAGATATGTAGTGCTTTCACATTCAGACTGTGTTTACATAGGATTAAAAAGATGGTAAAAATTTAAAAATTCAGATAACCATTTTTTTCCTTTCTTGACCACATGATATCAAGGAATTGGTTTGGTTGACTTAACTATCTTTATATTTATTTTAGTTGATTAGAAGAATTCCCTTATTTCACTTTATCTAAGAAGGTTTCTATTTTGAAATGGGTTTGATGTGCATTTATAGTGTGTCCCCACTTTAAACACACACACACACACACACACACACACACACCATTCTTCATCTCTTCTTTCAATCTCCTGTCCTGGGAGATTCTCAAAATGACAGAGCCTAGGGGTGCCTGGGTGGCTCAGTCAGTTAAGCATCTGACTCTTGATTTCAGCTCAGTTCATGATCTCAGGGTTGTGGGATCGAGCCCCCTGTCAGGATCGAGAGCCACCCCCCACACCAGCCCCATCGGGATCAAGCCCCACATCAGGCTCCACGCTGGGTGTGGAGCTTGCTTGAGATTCTCTCTGTCACTTTGCCTTTCCTCTCTCTCTAATACAAAAAAAATATATTTTTAAATGACCAAGGCTAAAACAATACTAGTATAATTGAGCTGTATTTATTCTAAAATTTTTATGCTATTGTTTGGCTCTGAGAATACTGATATCAGATTTTCCATTTGTGAAGTTGCCAATGAAATGGTGTATAGAGGCTGGGAACAGAGTTTGAAGAAATATGGCTTGGAGAAATACTGCAGGAGCATAAATCTCTTAGAAGCCTGTTGACCTAGAGGATGCATGCTGATTCATGTCAATTGTGGCATTCATGAGGCAGGTGAGAACACTTTTGAAGTAGGAGGAGTTCAAGGGAGTTTGGTCCTAAGTGTTAGATGATTAGGCAAAGAGAATTTAATGCAGTTAAATTCTATGAACAAAAATAGTGAGTAATGGACTTAAGGTTCAGGTGGTTTTTTAGACCAATTTTGACTTGAGATGAGGAGGTCCAGGTATAATGCGCGAGGTCCAGGTACAATGGGCTCTCTTTCCTTAGTGGCTACAGAGCAATAAAAGATGCTCCAGTCTTAAGTTTGGAAATAAAATGGACAAATAAGTATTATAAAATCTAAGCCATTTAATGCATTTACTTAACACAATAAGTGAATTATTTTGCACCTGAAACATGCAAGACTCCAGCTAGGCCATCAGAGTTTGGTAGTGGATAAGACAGACATGGTTCTTATCTTCAGTGGAGCTTAAAATGTGGGGAGAAGACAGATGTGAAAGGCTGAGGAATAGCCCCACCTCCAAAGATGTCCACATCCTAATCCTTGGAATTTGTAAATATGTTATCTTACACAGCAAAAGGGACTTTGCAGATGTGATTAAGTCAAGGTTCTTGAGATAGTCTGGATTATCTAGATGAGCCCAGTGTAATCTCAAGGGTCCTTATAACAGGGAGGCAGTAGGACCAGAGTCAGAGAGTTGTGATAACCAACCAGAGGTGGAAGTGGAGAGAAGACGCTACACGACTAGCTATACAGATAGAAAAAGGGGCCACAAGCCAAGAACTGCAGGTGACCTTCAGCAGCTGGAAAAGGCAAGAAAATAGATTCTTCCCTAAAGCCCTCAGAGGAAGCTTGGCTCTGCTGACACCTTGATTTTGGGCCAGTGACACCCAGCTCAGATTTCCAATCTCCAGAACTATAACATAAGAAATTTGTGTTGTTTTAAGCCACTACATTTGTGGTGATTTGTTACAGTAGCAATAGGAAAATAATAAAAATAATACCAAAAAAAAATATGAGCAAATAACCACTCTAAATGCCATTTAATGATCATTGTTGAGAGTGCCATGAAGGGAAAGCACAGAAAGCCTGCAGAGTCCTAATCTAAAACAGAACCAGAGCTGACCTCCCTCAACTTCATCTTTCCTGGAGGAGACAGGAGTAGGTTGACCAGGAGAAGACGGGGAGTGATGTGCTGTGCCCAGAACAACCTCAGCAACACCCCTGTGCCTGAGGAAGTGTGACACACCTCCGGAAGCAAGGTGGGGAGGGAGGGGGAGTGGCTGCCACGAAGCGAGCAAGGGGACAGCCATTAAGGGCACAACAGGAAGGGAGCTTGGTAGGGCTTGGTTGACGACAGCGGGTTTAGATTTTGCCCCAAATGGATGCTAAGATTCAGGTTTTGGGGAGATCACTCTGGCTCTGTGTGGGGAATGGATGTGAGGAGGAAAGAGGGGAAGGGGACACGCAAGGTGAAGACTGTTGCATTGTCAGAGGGAGGAATGATTATGGGCACTTAGACCAGCATGGTGGTAATGGCAGGAGGGAAGCAGATACATTTTGGAAGTAGAATCGACAGAACTTGGCTGTTGGTTGATTTAATCAGTAATTCTTTTTTTTAATTGCATATAATCATTACATGATTATATGATGATACAATTATCAATTCTCCTATTGATGAACACTTGGGATTTGTCCAGTTTGGGGCTACTCTGAGTAACACTGCTATCAATATTCCTGTATAACCCTTATTATGAACATATAATTTTACTTCTCTAGGAGTGAAACTGCTGGGTCACAGGGGAAGTGTATATTTAACTTTTTGAGAAAGGCCACACTGTTTTCAAAAGTGACTATGCTATTTCATATTCCCTTTGGTGGTTTATTGGACTGTGTCAGGCATGTTTCCTCAAACTGAAGAATGATATGCTGAGTTCTTTAAACATTTCCCTGTGTTCTGAGTGTTAAGAAAGACAAAGAGGTGAAGATAAGCCCATAGTTCTGGTTGTGCATCTCCTGAGTGACAGAATACCTTGGTTCCTTGGGTAGAAAGGGGGGGTGGAGGAAAGTTGCTTAAATTGTCACCAAATCGTTCTGGAGAGTGTTTTGCTTGCAAACTTGTCGAGACCATATTTCACCAAAGCAAATAATCAGATTGGATCAGAGACTCAAACTTCAGAAGCTGATTGCTCTTAGACTATTTCAGATAGGGAACCTGAAGCCCTAAGCTGTTAGGAGAGGCTTGATTTCCCCTTAGTCAGTGGAATAGAAGTGTGGTTTCATTCTATGCTGTGGCCTACTCCGTGTGCTAGCTCTCCCCTTCAGATCTTCCCTGCTCCTGTGTTAGCCTCCAAAGTTGTAGGTTCAGTTCCTCACCACTCATCACTCTTTAAACAGAATCCTTTCTGTCAGTGTTCCTCAAATCCTTCCTCAAATCCAAAGGAAAGTGTTCTAGCTGGGGGTATCATCAAAACCGGGATTTTGTGTATTAGAGAAAGTGCCAACCAGGAGAGATATGGGGATGGATGAACAGGCTTAATCCTTGACTGTCTCAGGCAAACCAGGATGTACCACCACTGGTTTGGAAAGCCAAACTGACCTACAGAGTAAAGCAGTGAAGGAAGAACTACGGAAGGAATACCTAGTAGAATGGGAGCTGAATATATAGAACCTTAAAGCCAAGTAGACTGTGAGTTTCAAGAGAGATTTGAGGAGGAGTCTACAAGAGAATGATGATCTTAAACAGTTTTAACTCATAA
The DNA here is from genome assembly GCF_004348235.1 of Phoca vitulina. Taxonomy (NCBI): domain Eukaryota; kingdom Metazoa; phylum Chordata; class Mammalia; order Carnivora; family Phocidae; genus Phoca; species Phoca vitulina. The sequence goes on along the minus strand of NW_022589704.1, from coordinate 31,108,769 downwards.
GAAAATTGAAGAGGCAAGGAGAGGGTATGTTAAAAATGCCTTGGTGGAGTATAAATGGACTCTTTTTGATTGATTAGTCTCTTACCTAAACTATAGGAAACAAACTGAGGGTTGCTGGAGGGGAGGTAGGGAGGCGGGATGGGGTAACGGTGATGGGCATGAAAGAGGGCATGAGATGTAATGAGCACTGGGTGTTATGCACAACTGATGAGTCACTAAACTCTACCTCTGAAACTAATAATATACTATATGTTAATTAATTGGTTTTAAATTTTAAAAAATCCTTGGATTTAGAAAAAAGGGTTCAATGATGCTTCCCGTACCCACCAAAGGATGTGTCTGCCCAAAACCTCCAGGTGGGACTTTATTTTGAAAAGGGGTCTTTCAGATGTAATGAAGTCAAGGATCTCAAGATAAGATCATCCCAGATTATCCAGGCAGGCCTCAAATCCTATGACAAGCATCCCCAGAAGAGAAAGGCAGAGGGAGAGGAGAAGGCTGTGTGAGGACAGAGCAGAGACGAGTTCTGCAGCTACAAGCCAAGGAACACCTGGAGACAACAGAAGCCAGAAGAAGCAAGAAGGGATTCTCCCTTTGACCCTTCAGGGGGCAGTTTGGTCCTGCCAAAATACGGATTTCAGATTTCTGGACCCCAGAATAGCGAGAGAATACATTTCTGTTAGGGTTATTGGTTACACAGCCAGAGAGAACTGACATAGGGTGGAAGGGAGATTCTCGTTCAGCAGGCCCGAGGGTGGGCCGGAGGGAGGCACTGCATACGTGAGGGTGCAAAGATGAACTGGGTCTGGATGGCTGTGAACTTCTCGGTAAGTCCAGGCAGAGTAGAATCTAAGGGCGAGGTGGGGAGAGAAGCAGAAAGAGTCTATGTAGCCCGCTCCTCATCTAGGGCCACAGCTGGGGCTCCCCCAGGACAGATTTCTCATGCTGCTTTTATATTATCCACCCAGTTTGAAAACAAAATCCAGTTAGAGATTGGGAGAAAACAACTTCCTCCATCTCTCCTGCAGGTTCCAGAAATACATGCAAATTCTGCATTTAGTTCAGGCTCATTACCAGTAGAGCAAGCCACCCAATTGAGTTCTTTTAATCATTTTTCTCATTATTTTTTGTTCTCTGTTTTAGTTGTCTCATATTTCTTCACTTCTGTCAACCAGTCCCTTGGTTATACATTTTTCTTGTCATTCGCCTTAGAAAAACAAAACTAAACAGCATAATTAGTAGTGCTTGTATGAAAGATGTGACTTTTTAGGGGGGAAAAAAGTTGCTATTAATTGCTCATTCACATTGTAAACATCTTCGACTCCTTCAAGTGTACTGAATTTCGGGTTCCCACAGGGCCTTTCACGGGGTCCATGGGGCTCTGTCAAGAAACAGTGCCTCAGGCACGACTGTACAGAATGATCTAGACGCAGGGACGCATGGCCAGGACTAGGGTCCCATCACACCAGAGTTTGTGCTGAGAAGAGAAGCCCATTCTCAGCTAAAGCTCCACCAAAGTGGGTGTCTGGATTTAAAATTTTAAACCCAGGATTTTAAAAAGGAGAGCATTTAATCCTGAAAAAAAATAACAACTCTATTTGAAATATAGTTTCTTTAATCAAGCACCACTTGATGTTCGTAGATGATTTTCCTCTGTAGAGCCTAAGGAGAAAAACCTCCCTAAACCTGGTTCTTGAACATCCCCCCTCCCCTCCCCCCCCAGCATCAGGGGATTAAACTGCTAAATTTGATTCAAGTTTAAAACTAGGGCAAGAATTGGAAGGTGTAGTGTAAAGCGGTGGCTAAGAGCTTGAGCTTTCAGTTGAGATAGATCTATGTTTTCAAGTGCAAGCATGCGAGCATCAAATAAGAAATATTTGCAAGTACCGGGTATACCATAACAGCTCGTTAAATATACTCATTTTAATAGGACTCCACCAGTGTAGAAGGGAGAGCCACTCCTTTTCTCCCTTTGGAGGCATTTTGGAATTCTATGGCTTCCGCAGTTCAGAAAAATTGGGGTGGGGTCCCAGCAGTGCTTCGTGGGCTCTCCACTGCAGCCCTTACAACCCACCTGGAGGCATGTGCTCTGCCTCCCCTGTGCCAGCACTGGGCTGTCAGGCTCTTGACTGAGATTCCCAAGTGTGGCATGCAATAGCCAGCCTCCCCACAGATGCATGCAGCCAGCCCTGTTCGAGTCCCTTCTCCCCTGGTGCAGGTCCTTCACCATCCTGGGGACTGGAACAGCCCAGCCTCCTATCTTTGGATTGGGCCCCTCAATTCTGAGAAACACCTTGGGACAATCCAGCCCTGGAGCATCAGGGGACTTTGGGGAATGAAAACTTCTCAATTCTCTCCTGGATTGAGGGAAGTATAAACCACTGGGTACAAATCCCAATCCACATTTCCAAGAGGAATAAAGAGAAAATGCCCCCTTACTCTTTCTCAGATGGCCTACAACAGGAAAACACGGCTTGATTAGTGTTTTGTCTGCCATATGAGCAGTCCAGTCTTCACTGGGGAGAGCCAGCTTTGTAAGGTACTTAAGAGCCTGGACTAGCGAACCACACTTTCTGGGTTTAAGTCCTAGTCCAATACTTACTGGAAGTCTGTTTTGGAGCTTAGGTTGCCAGATAAAATACAGGATGCCAAATCAAATTTGAGTGTCCAATAGATCATTTTTTTAGTGTAAGTATGTCCCATATATCACATGCAATATTTGGTTAGCAAAAATTTGTGAGGCTGTGATACATGGGACACACACTAAAAGATCATCATCAAGTTCAAGTTTAACGGGGTGTCCTGTATTTTTACTTGGCAACTCTACCTTGGATAAGGCCCTTAACCCCTCTGAGCCTCAATTTCCTCATCTGCAAAATGGAGATAAAAATAGTATTGTCTTCTGAGTATCTCTTTCACAGAGTTGTTACAAGGATTCAATGAGTTAATATTTGTATAGTGCTTAGAACAGGACTTGGCAGATAACAGGCACTAATAAAGACTTGCTAAGTAAATAAACGATCCAACCAACCTCTTGCCAAACTGTCTATACATGCTTTATGTAAACAACTATCCCTTGTTCTACGAAAACAATATTCACAGTCTCTGAGTAAGGCTAGAGAAGAAGGGACTGGGATCTTTCTCGGGGTACAATAATTTCAATGATCTTCCCAGACTCCTTTTTCTTTTCCCACAGTAGCCCTCACAGCTGATTTAGACAATTGCTTGCACTATCCCACCCTGTTCCTCCTGATACTTAGTGTCAGTCCAGAATGGAGCTTACACTGGCAGGTGGTAGATGAAGGTACCAGGAGGAGGTCCTGAGGAGTTCAAACCAGCATGAGGTTCCAGCAATCCCTCCTCCAACTATTCACAGCCCCAAACTCTGAAGGCTATTTCCAGCCTTTATTCTTTAGTCTCTGACTTGCAAGGAGACCCTGCTCCAAACTGCAGGAGGTTCATTCAATGGCCTGTAGGTAGAGTCTCAGAGTCTCTGCCTCCTTGACCCAGAATCTATGATCCCACTGACAGTTCTTCAACAGGAAGAAGAGAGAACATGGTGTTTCTGTGCTGCAGAAATAAGGCTATCCTGGCATTTTAATGATGTATTGCTACATAACAAGCCATCTCAAAATCTGGAGGCTCAAAAACAATAATCCATTCTCCCACAATTCTGCAACTTGTTTGAGCAATGTCAGCAGGGGAACTGGGACGGTTGCTGTCACTTGGAGACTCTATTGGAACTCAGCCAAGGCTGTTGGTAGGGGACTTAGTCTTCTTCGGTTTAGGCCTCTCCACATGGCTGCTTGCGTTGCTTCACAGAATGGTGGTTGGATTCCAAAAGGAACATGACAAGAGGGAGAGTTCCAAGCAGGAAAAAATAGAAAGTTCCAGGCCAAGTAAGGGCTGGTCCCACAACTGGCACAAAATCACTTCCATTATATTCAGTTGGCTAAAGTAGTTATAGACTCCACCCAGAGTCAACTGAGAGGGGACTACACAGAAGTATGAATCCTGGAAGGCATGGTTCATGGGAGTCATCAAAGGAATAGTCTACCACATCTGTTTTGTAAGTTCTGTAGTACCTCCAAGTAATACTCTGCCTCATGTCTACTATTCAGCTGAACACATATTTACTGAATACTTTCAGTATTCAAGACACCATATTAAGTTGTTTTTTTTTTTTTTTAATTTGTGGGAGTAGTGCTTGTTTCTATCTTTACTTAAGGATCTTGCAGTTGAAACAGAACAAATACATGGGTACACAAATTCATACTATGAACCCTTGCTACTTAAATACATTTAAAAAGAAGAGGATTTAGTGGAGAGAAAAATTATTTCTCATATTCTACAGGAATGTAACTTAGAAATTGTAAACCACAATAAAAAAATAGACGATATAAGGGCACCTGGCTGGCTCAGTCAAAAGAGCATCTGACTCTTGATCTCAGGGTTGTGAGTTCGTGTCCCACATTAGGTGTAGAGATTACTTAAATAAATAGAACTTTAAAAAAAATAGATGATATTATCATTGTTGTTATAAAGTTTTTGCCCCATCAAAAACTATATTTAGGAGCTTCTGCTTCCCCTAAATCTAGTGGTCCAACCTGTTTACATCTTGAGAGTGTACTGGTCAAGTCAGCCACCTTGGGCAAGTTACCTAGCCTCTCTGTGCTTCAAAGGTATAACCTTAAAGGTGGTAATTTAGTGTATTTGAGGTTCTTAAAACAGTGCTTGGCACACAAAAAATGCTCAGGAAGTGTTAATCATTGGTGATTATGATGGGTTGAGTAATGTCTCTCCCCCAAAGATGTCCTCCTCCATAGGAACCTGCAATTATGTTACCTTACATGACAAAAATGACTTTGCAGAGGTATTAAGGAACTTGAGATGGGAGAAGCTATCCTGGATTATCCAGGGGGGCCAGTGTAATCACAAGGATCCTTATGAAAGGGAAGCAGGATGGTCAGAATCAAAGAAGGTGATGTGATGATGGAAGCAGAGGTCAGAAAGATGCAGGGTCAGGGACCACGGAGTGCTAGCGGCCCATAGAAGCTGGAAAAGGCAAGGAACAGATGATCCCCTAGAGCCCCCAGGAGAAACACAGCCCTGCTGACTCATTTTGGACTTCTGATCTCCATAACTATAAAATAATAAATCTGCGTTGTGTTCACCCACTCTAAGTTTTTGGTAACTTGGGAATTCGGTACAGCAGCAAATAGAAAGTTAATGCAATGATGATGATGATAATGATGACAATAATCTGAAAGCCAGCACCTCCTATGCATAATCAAGAAGCAGAACCTAACCAGCCAAAAGAATGTATGTTCTCTTGCTCTAGGGAAAGATATCAGGTAGGGAGCTTGATAAAAATGAAGTAATTCTGTGCATCAGATTCAATCAAGCTGTCACTGTTGTTTGCTTTTTAGAGTTCAAACATCAAAACAATGCTAACTACTTCACATTTATATTTTATGACTTGGTTTTGAGCATTTTCATTAATATTTTATCACAAAGTCATGAGTTTTACTTTAATTATATATTTTGTGAAGGTTTTCAGCATACTTAAGTATGATTTTCTCATGTGTTGGGGCTGTTTGGGGGTTCTTTTCCCTTTTGGGTAACACATCCCCAAGCATGTTATAGCAGGCAAAGAGAAGTGTTCAACATTCTGAGATTACAACAACTCCTTTCTGCCTGGCACTTTACAGTTTACAGAGTTCTGTCAACCTCACTCACTTTCTCCTTACAATGTTCCCATGAGAGGAAAGCTAGCCTTGGGAAGATTGAGAATGAATTATGGAAATGGCAGTGATAGAAGAGCCAGGTTTTAACACAAGCCTCCTGACTCACTACCCTCAGAGATATCATCAAAGATTTTTAGGAGAAATTTCAGAGATTTGTCTCTTTGGACAATGAAGCTTCCTATCTCTCTCTGCTTCTCCCCCACTGCTCATTTGAATTGGAAGGACCTAAAATGTTCCAGATGTGAAGATACATGAATGACATGCTATACAGCTGTCATGGCTAGTCCAAGCTTAAATGCTGGCCCCTGAACACATGTGTATTCCCATGATCAAAAGCAAGGCATTGGGGGTCGAGTGCTAAATATTTTTTAACACTGTCAATAGAAGACACATTTCTTCAGAATTTGGAGATATGAGTGAGGGCCATGGAGTGAGAGAAGATAATATGATTTCTTGGCTAATAGCCATTCTTTCAGAAACCACTGTAAGTTCAATTTCAATCTAGTTAAGCCAGAACTCTAAAACATTGAATAAGAACCTTGGCTATGAGAGGTGCCTGGGTGAGTCAGTCGGTTGAGCATCTGACTCTTGGTTTCGGTTCAGGTCATGATCTCAGGGTGGTGAAATGGAGCCCTGCACTGGGCTCCGTGCTCCATGCTCAGCAAAGAGTTTGCTAGAGATTCTCTCTCCATCTGTCCCTCCCCCCCCTGCTTGCTCACTCTCTCTCTAAAATAAATAAATAAATCTAGGAAGAAAGAGAAAGAAAGAAAGAAAGAAGAAAGAAAGAAAGAAAGAAAAAGAAAGAAAGAAAGAAAGAAAGAAAGAAAGAAAGAAAGAAAGAAAGAAAGAAAAGAAAGAAAAGAAAGAAAAGAAAGAAAAGAAGAAAAGAAAAGAAAAACTTGGCTGTGGCCTTTCAATATATTTCCTAGTAAAGAGAATCTGAATTCAGGTCTCAGATCTTTGGAGTTGGGAATGAAAGAGGATTTTGATTACCATTAAGAACACTGTGAGCAATGCTGAAGATGTTTTGGGATTTTCTATCGCAATCCTCACTCAGCCTATCATATCACCTTTGAAAACAATTGTGTAGGTGGGGATTAAACAATAAAGAAATGCAGAGGAGCCTGCAGGAACCCTAAATAGCCTGTCACTAAAAATAAACAAACAGACCCAGAGACATTCCCACCAGAAGAATTAGCCACCTTTAAATAATGGTGACAATGAAATCTCACCCCCTCCATGAAGCTCTTTCATTGACCTGGACCAGATATAACTTCTTCCAATTAAGAAATTCTATAATACCGAAGTTCCAGCACTTTTAGAGCTGAAACGGGATCCTAGAAGGCACCTATGGGAAATAATTTAACCAGCTGGTTGAAAACAAAATCAAGATTAATAAAAAACAATCACTTTACTATAAACTGGCAAAAACCAATTTGAAAATACAATGAAAAAAAAATCCCATTCACAACAGGAACCAAAAGTATAATACCTAGCAATAAATCTAATAAGAATGTGCATGACCTGTGTAAATAAAACTGAAACTCTACTGAGGGATATAAGAAAGATCTGAATAGGTAGAAAGTTATGTTATGTTCCTAGATGGAAATACTGAAAATTTTAAGGATTCTTTCCAAATGAATCCATAAATTCAACTTAATCTCAATCAAAATTCTCTGAGTTTTCACAAAACTTGACAAGCTTGTTTTAAAATTCATATTAATATAGATAAAATTAACTATGATCTTTAAAAAAAAAAGAAAGAGGGGTGCCTGGGTGGCTCAGTCGTTAAGCGTCTGCCTTCAGCTCAGGTCGTGATCTCAGGGTCTTGGGATCGAGCCCCGCATCGGGCTCCCTGCTCCCTGGGAGGCCTGCTTCTCCCTCTCCCACTCCCCCTGCTTGTGTTCCCTCTCTAGCTGTGTCTCTCTCTGTAAATAAATAAATAAAATCTTTAAAAAATACATAAATAAAAATAAAAATAAATAAATAAAAATAAAAAAAGAAAGAGGCATTACTTTAATAATTGCAAAACATACTATAAATCTATAACTATTAAGAGTGTGATTTTTGCATAGAAATGTATTTTTTTTTTTAAAGATTTTATTTATTTATTTGAGACAGAATGAGAGAGAAAGAGAGAGCACATGAGAAGGGGGAGGGTCAGAGGGAGAAGCAGGCTCCCCACCGAGCAGGGAGCCCGATGTGGGACTTGATCCAGGACTCCAGGATCATGACCTGAGCCGAAGGCAGTCGCTTAACCAACTGAGCCACCCAGGCGCCCATAGAAATGTATTTTTAAAATCAGTGAGATCGTTTAAGAATACAGAAAGAGAATCATGTATCTATAGGAATTTAGTACATGATAGAGGTTATATTTAAAATTAATGGGTATAAGTTATGAATGCATGTTGCAGCAAGTAACAGATACCTGAAAAATGACGTCTTAAACAGGGATTTATTTCCTCACATAAGAAGTAGAGCCTTGGGAGATCCACGTTCCCCTTAGCTTTCTACTCCAGCCTGCTTATCACCTGTTCTTACCATCATGCTGGTTGCCTCATGGGTGATCTTCTGATCCTCCTGCCCATCCTCTAATCTCATGTCCCTATTTTAAGCAGGAATAAAAAGAAGAAGCAAGGAATAATGGATGTGTCTTGAGATCAGGACTTTTCCAGAAGTCCCAGTAGACTTCTACTTCTATCTCAATGTCAGAACTCTGTCCCCAACACTATAGCTTCAAGGAAGGCTGGGATATATAGGTGTTCAGCTGAGCACAATGATACCATGAACAAAAAACCTTATTTTTTCTTTTCCATAAAGAATAAAGGAAGGCTGACTAGGTAGGTATTTAGAGGTGATTGCCCCACAGGGCCAACCTGATGGGTATGAGGCCTATGCAGTCACACAGGGCCCCATGTTTGGTTTAACGCTCGGTTATAGCCATCTTGAAATCCTTAGTAACTTTATCTTTGGATTTGTGTTTTGTAGTGAAGTCCAATGGGACAATGGCCCATGTGCCTGAGCCCAGGAGGTATGTGTAATTTACACGTTCACGGTCTTATTATCCCTTTTGCACATAACATTCATGCCGTCCCAAGAGCAAAGAATTCTGGTGGATCCATGATTTATGGAAGCTCAGTGAAACTCAAAGCAAATACGTTACATCCCTAACTGAGTAAATGGGGGCACTGACTAACCCTGAGAGGCTGTGCTTTCCATTCAAATCAGAACTTGCTTCACATACAGAAAGAAAGCAATGGCATTCTAAGAAAAAACAATAACTTAGGGTCCCTATCATAACCTTTCTTACTCAGGTCACTTCCCTGCATTAGCCAACCACCTAAGCTGAAAATGACAATGTAGAGGAAAGATAAACAGAACAACCTATAATTCCTTTTCCTTCCAGTCATTCCTTATTCATCAGTAAGTTAAAGAAAGAAAGTACTGCTAGAATGAGTATGTATCTCAAAGTGACATAAGAACAGCTGAATTAGTTTTGTACAGTGTTCTCACTTTTCTAGTAAGAATAAAATATATATGCATATATAAGCCACAGTATACAAATTGTGCAATTTCAGTGATTATGTATACAGTTATGTTCAGGGCTGTGAGTATGTCAGGACTATTCACATGATCAGAAAAGATCTGAGGCCCTACACTCTCACCTTTGGGTTATGAAATCTCTGTTGAATTACTAGTGACTACAAAGCTAACCAAGCAGAGATTTCAGTGATGACACATGACAAAAAACAGACTCTACAGAATTAGTTCATAAAAGTAAACAAACAACAATTACAACAACAAACAATAATAATAACAAACATGGGGTAGGGGGTAGAACATCTGATTTCAGAATTAGCACATTATATTATTTGAACTGTCCAGTTTTCAACAAAGAATATGAAACATGCAAAGAAACAAAAAAGTGGAGCCCATACACAGAAGGGGAAAAGTAATCAATAGAATCTGCCCTTGAGGAAGCACAGACATTAGACTTATCAGTCAAAGACTTTAAATCATCCATTTTAAATATGCTCAAAACACTAAATGAAGCCATGTTTTAAAAATTTTTTTAAAGATTTTATTCATTTATTTGAGAGAGAGAGAGATGGAGAGAACAAGTGGAGGGAGGGGCAGAAGGAGAAGCAGACTCCCAGTGGAGCAAGGAGCCTGATGTGGAACTCAATCCCAGGACCCTGGGATCATGACCGGAGCTGAAAGGCAGACGCTTAACCAACTGAGCCACACAGGCGCCCTAAATGAAGCCATGTTTAAAGACGTAAAGGAAATTATGAGAATGATGTCTCACCAAATAGAGAATATAAGTATAGAAACAGAAAATATAGAGAAGGAACCTAAAAGAAATTCTGGAATTGAAGGGACAATAACTGAGATAAAAAATTCATTAGATGGGTTCAACAGCAGACCTGGGCAGGCAGAAGAAAGAATCAGTGACCTTGATAATAGGTTAATTGAGATTATCTAGTCTGAGGAATAAAGGAGTAGAAGGAGGAAATAATTTCTTTTTTAAAAAAGACAGAGTCTCAGATACATGTGGAAAATCATCAAGCATACTACCATGTACATAATAGGAGTCCCCAAAGGAGAGGAGAGAAAGTAGCAGAAAGAATATTTGAATAATAATGCCTGAAAAGTTCCCAAATTTGATGAAAAACTTTAACTACATATTTAAGAATTACAGGGACACCTGGGTAGCTCTGTTGGTTAGGCATCTGCCTTCGGCTCAGGTCATGATCCCGGGGTCCTGAGATCAAGTCCTGCACTGGGCTCCTTGTTTCTCCCTTTGCCTGCCACTCTCCCTGCTTGTGCATGCTCTCTCTGACAAATAAATAAATAAAATCTTTAAAAAAAAAAAAGAATTACAATAAACTCCAAGTTGTATAAACTCAAAGAGATTTATATCATACTCAAACTTTCCAATGCCTAAGGCAAAGAAAAAATTATGAGAGCAAGAAGAGAGTAACAACTCATCACATATAAAGAATCCTCAATAAGATTAGGAGCCAATTTTCATCAGAAACCATGGAGGCCAGAAAGTTAGCGGGATGATATATTCAAAGTTCCAAAGAAAAAAGGTGTCAATCAAGAAATCTACATCTTGCAAAACTATCTTTTGAAGAAGAAATTAAGACATTCCCAGATAAACAAAAACTGAGACAGTATTAATATATTTTTTATGTAATACTTTTTTCTCTCCTGTCTAATTTAAAAGACAACTGCATAAAACAATAATTATAAATCTGTGCCGATGGGTACACAGCATATAAAGGTGTCATTTTTATAACAATAATAGCACAAAGAAGTTATTTAAAAGGTGTTTTTGTATACTATTAAAATTAAGTTGGTATTAATCTGAACTAGATTTTTAAAAATTAAGATATTAATTGTAATTCCTAGGGCAATCACCAAGAAAATAATCCAAAAATATATACTAAAAGAAATGACAAGAGAATTAAAATGATACACTCAAAAATATCTATTTAATATAAAAGAAGGCAGTAATGGAGTAAGAGTGGAACAAAAAGACACAGATATACAGAAAACAAACAGAAAAATGCAGATACAAATCCTACCTATATTGATTTGCTCAGACTGCCATAAGAAAATATTATAGTATACATGTCTTAAACAATACATATTCATTTTCTCACAGTTCTGGAAACTGGAAGCACAAGATCAGATTGCCAGCAGAGTTGGATTCTGGTGAGGCCTCTTTTCTGGGCTTGTAGATGGCCACCTTCTTGCTATATCCTTACATGGCTGGCCCTTTCTCTGTGAAAGACTGAGAGATCTCTAGTGTCTCTCCCTCTTCTAATAAGGACACCAGTACCACTGGGTTAGGGCCCCACCCTATAACATCATTTAACCTTAATTATCTTCTTAAAGGCCATTTCTCCAAATATATTGGGGATTGAGGTCTCAATAGTATGAATTTTGGAGGGACACAATTCAGTCAATAAGACCATCTTCCAACACAATGGAAGGAAATTAAAAATCAATAACAGAAAAAACTTTGGGAAATTCACCAATATGTGGAAATTAAACAAAACATTCCCAATAACAAATGGATCAAAGAAAAAAAAAACACAACAGAGATCATAAGATACTTTGAGATCAATAAAAATGAAAACAAAATTTCTCCACTCCTGTAACTGCATCCCATAAATTTTGCTCTGTCTGCATGGTTTGAAATTCATTAGAATGCATTCAAATGCAATAATAGAAATTTTTACAGTTACTAATTGTGCAACATTTGCCAGATCCTTCAGTTAACAGTTGGAGACACAGATGCCCAGAAATGTTGAACAACTTTCCCATAGTCACACCGTTAGTTAGTGGAGACTCGGGAAAACCAGGGACTCCAAGTTTCTGTATTATTTGTGGACCCATCCCACAACCCTTCCTTCTCCATCACGCTTCGAATATTCAAATAATATTTTCTTTACTGCCACAGTTGATTGTGCATTGACTTTATCTTATCCACTAGAGTATTAGTTCATAAAGTGTAAAGACTTCTTTGCTTCTCTGGATGCATTAACATGGCATTTTGAAGAGTAATTATGAACGTGTATATTGGGTGCCCATTATATTGCAGGCTAGGCAGTAGAGATGGGGGAGGTTAGTCAAAGTCTAGTAGGTGCTCAATAAATTCTTCGTTGATTAAGTAAATGGATGGTGAGGCGGACAACTGGACAGTCCTGCCTACTTAACAGCACTTCCTAGATTTACTGAAATACTTTTAAACATCATATGAAAAAGCTCAGAATGAAGAGCCAATTAGCCACTATCCCAACAATATATTGAAACCACTAGCGACCATCCCAAACTTGCCCTTTTTTAGACCAAAAAAATCTAAAATAAGATTAAGGAAAGCTTTTACCATCCAGACTGGTAATTTCCACTGACAAATGAGATCATGTACTTCCAAGTGGGTAGATCCTCGGGGATACTTCCTCTGCTTTGAAAAATAAACGTAAAAGAGACTTATTTTTTAAATATTGACAGTAGTAACAGAAAATGCATCCCTAGTTTGGAAGGTAAATTCAATTATAGACACAATGTTAAAATATACACATGCACAGGAAGAACCCCATAAGAAGTGGATTAATACTTCAGACTGGATTGGTCAGGTTCAGGTGTTTCTAAAGAGCTGTGGGACCTGGGCCTTTCCGTGCTCTGCGGCCACCAGACACGCATGTCCTGATGGTCGGGATTGTGCTGAGGCTCAGTGGAGCTGTGACACAATGAATTCTCTTCTCTGTGGGCTCTGAGTGTCAGGCTTCTGCAAAATGTAGCTCTGGGAAAGCTCTGCACATTTGCTTTCAGAGGTTCCCCTGTCTCTTGATGCTTGGTGGATATCTTCCCCTAAGCAAGAAGAAAAGCTCTGTTACTGACAAGCTCAGTTACAAAGGATAAGGCTGGGAAGGCCGGACAAGCATTCTTGGGTGACAATAGGCTTCAGAAAAGGGACCTAGAGTCAGTGAGTCATGGAAACATAGGGCCTAAGGAAGCATTTTCAAACTTCAGAATCAATGATGAATTCACACTTTTAAAAATCTTAACATAGAACTTGCTAAAAAACATTTATTGACTGCTTTAGTCAGGACTGGATACGTTATGCCTCAGTAAAAGGCAACCCCAAATGTCTTACTGGGTTATAACAACAAAGTTCTATTTCTTGTTCATGCAAGGTGTTTACCATCGCTTAGCAGAAACCTCCGCCCGTTGTCATTGCTCGGATTCCCAGGCCAATAGAGCTGCCACCATCTCAAAAACGGCCACCATGTCAGAGGAAAGATTACTCTGGAGGATCTTGTTCTGACAACGGTCTCGCTGGAAGCAACACATATCACCTCCACTCACAACTCAATCAACAGGACTAGTCACATGGCTCCACCCAATCTCAAGTGGGCAGGAAGTACAATCCTACCATGTGCCTGAAGGGAGAGCGCCAGAAATATTTGGTGAACAGCATCAAGGACCTTCACAGTGGTGACAGTGATCACGGAGACAGAACAGAAATTCCAGCCGCTTTAGTAAACCTCTGCCTATATATCATCAAACTTTCATCAATAAATGTAAATAAAATGTCTAAGCACCTACATGTGCCAGGCTCTGCATTACTAAACTCCAGACATTTATCCCAATATTTTGTGATCTTTCCTGTCCTGTCATTTTCAGTTCATCATTTACCTACCGGCAGGCAATTTACAACATAACTTCTATGTCTCCATTGATTGCAGAATCCACTGTGTAGATAAGCTGTGACTAAATAATCAGTTCAACTGAAAATTGCAGGTAGAGTGATTTTAGAACAGGTTCTGCTACAATAGAATATGGGACTTAACGTGATTTGGAGTTTAATATCCATAAAGATAGGGTTACAAACTCAAAAGCCTGCGGGGGACAGACAGGGAACTTAAAAGCATGGAGAGGTTAAATGTAGGAGGACAGGAGTGATGGGGGCTGAGCTGAACGGGACAGAACACAGCCTATCTAAAAGAAGCAGAGGTTCTCATCCAGATTCTTATGTGAAATCTTGGTTTTGAATTTTGGCAAAAAAAAAAAAAAAAAAAAAAACACCCTAAATTACACTTTTTAAATTACACTCTATGAACCAAGTAAAGCATATCGCAAGATTTCACCTGCAGGCTACTAACTTGCACCCTCTGCCGAAAAGGTTTGGGTTATTAATGCACGCCCCACACGGCTGATCATTTCCTGTTAGGTGCCACTTCCTGTGAGGAGCAGGGGCTCGAGCTTTAGATGCCTGCCATTGGGTTAATGGTGGAAGGGGCTTCCGAAGGCACAGGCTGGGAGGATGCAGTGTTCGGTCTGGCTTTTTGAAAGAAAGGGTTGAGAGTACATGAGGCTTACCTTGATGAACTAATAATCCTTCTATAGAAATACCACTCTAACAGATTTAAAGGACGTGTGTCTGTAATAGCTAATATTTCCTTTTAAACACAGGGAGTATGAAATATATTTGTAAATCAGTGACAGCATCCAGTTACAGGTAGTCGGTAGCTTATCACTAAATTGTATCATGATAAATTTATATCTCTTCCAGTGAACTTCCTTAAGTGTGAGCCTCAGCTCTAAGCTCCTTCTCAGAATATATGTATAGTCTCACTTAGTGGTTTCAGAACGTGGAATATGGAGCTAAATCCACCTTCATCGGTGGTGTGATCTTAGGTAAGTGGCTTAACTTCTCTGTGCCTCAGTTTCCTTATCAGAAAAATGAGGATAATAATGGCACCTTCCTCCTAGAGTTGCTAGGGGGACTCCATGAGTCAATAATACACATGAACTGCTTAGAATCCTGACAGGCACAAACTAAGCATTCAGTCCAAGTATTTTAACTTAGTTTCTTATTTCTTCCTTATTCACTCAGATGCTCCTATGTTGTCATTCTTTGGTAGAGACAAAACACTTTAATTTTTTTCCCAACAAACTCTGTCCTTGACAGCCATTCTTTGAGTGTTATGCAAAGTCTTCCAAAACAGGGGACTAGGTACCCACTACCGTAAAATCTCACCATGATGGTCTCTCCGCGGTTGGGGTTTTCATTACCATGTCACAATATGGTTCTTGTCAGTACTTCTGACAGAACCCAAAGCTTGCTCCCTTTTCTCAGTGGGAGACTCCCATCCCACACCCTGCTCCTCTGCAGATGCTTTAAAATGCACTTGAACACCGTAGGCCAATCAGTTAGCAAAGTAAACAATAATTTCTTCACAGGGGACTCCTGAGGGATCTGTGGTATTTTGATGATCTGCAGCCATGGAAACAGCAGATCAAGTGTTTGGGTCATTGGAATGCTTTTAACTCATGCTTCCTGTGGCAGAGACTACTAATTGCTTCTCAGTAGCCTTTCTCCCCTTCTTTTTCAGAAATTTTTAGCTAAGCACACTGCTGCCCTACTAAAACATTTCTCTTGAACTTAATGTTACTATGTGAAAGTTTTGGCCAAAGAGATGTGGGCAGGAATGCTGCGAGCCTTCCAGGGGTTCTTCTTAAAGAGAGAGTACCAATCCTTCCTTCAACCTTTTCTCTATCATGGTATCTTGAATGCGGATATAATGGCTGGAACTCCAGCAGCTATTTTTAGACTATGAGGTTTAAGACAACAGTTCTCCAAATGTAGAATGAGGACACATACCATCCCCAAAACCCTTGTTCAAGAGATTCACAGATTTCAGTTTCCTTTTCCAATCACATGTCTGTGTAAAGCCTAGAATTTTCTTCTGAGACTTCAACCAAAACAATACATTGCAATAGATTGCAGGCAGTAGCAGATATTTGCTTCAAGTGAGCCAGATAGGGATTTACAAATATGTAAAACAATGGTACTCTTCTCACTAAATTTTTTTTTGTTTTAGAAAATACCATTATTTTTCATAAATCTGTGTTATTAATGTTTGCAGGCAATAGGTTTATTGTCACTTTAAAATGGATTAAATAAATGTACAAAATAATTCTGTTTTCATTTCTAATATGCTAACCCACATAAAGAAAAGGTCTTTGGGGGCCTTAATAATTTTTAAGGGTATAAAAGGGTCCTAAAAGCCAAAAAGCTTGAAAACTGGGCTTGTCCTACTTTCTAAGTAGAGAGACGAGCTACAAAAAGCCTGACTTAAAGTCCACTTATTTTTATTTGTGCAAAAATTAAACTTCTATTATGCATAAGCCACTATCACTAGAAGAATTTGTTATATCCAGCCAAACCAACTTTTAACAGATATATTCATCCTTTGTTATTTCATTTGAGACCATGGCTAAGCAGACAACAAAGCAATTAAAAGCCGAAGATGTTTTGAGAACCTCCCTTGGTTGAGACCCCCGGTTTAAATAAGACAGTGTGAAGCATGTGATCCTGGCCTTTATATACCTGAAATGTCACAAATGTCTAGTTGCAGATTCTGCAGAAGCTCTGCGTTCTGTTAGTCCTTCCCAACTCCTCACCTAGTTTTAAGGACACAGAACCGGCACCGGCAGCCTGTGTAGCAGAGGCAGGGGGGAAGCAGGTGGATTCTTGGGTGTTGAGGACCAGGGTCCGTCACATGGCTGCCCCAATTCCCTTGGCTGAGGGCCAGCTGGGGTGGAGCAGAAGTGGGACCCCTGGGAAAACTGCCCTCAGTCTCCAAGACTTCTCCTCTGCGTTTCCTGCCTTCACAAAAGGCACTCAGGAGCCCCAGTAGCTGGTTACGGCCAGGAAGTAAAGGACACAGATCCTAGGGCCCCGGGAAAAGGGGTGAGCAAGGACGGGGAGGCCCTTCGATCTGAGCAGAAGCCTAAGGAGAATTGGGGAAAAAGAACAGCAAAAGCTTCCTGTGAAGTGAAACCCACTTTCTGCACCAAAAGGAAGAGAGAAACCCTGGTCTGCCATAGAAAAGACATATAATTTGCTTTTATAACGGAAGCCCCAGCAAATGGGATGGACTTATTACAATTCATAGAGCTGAAACCCATCATTTCTAAAATTCAATTTGCTGCCAGAACTTAAACCTGATTTTGTTGAACACTCAATAGAGGCAAAGTAGGATTTTTTTTCCATATATTTGCAAGCCTATTTTAAGTAATATATTTTAAATTGTAACTCTCTTGAGAATATGGCAAATTTGCTTTCTTTTAAAGCCCATCTGAAAATACATCAAATCACTGCATTTTTGTCCCGTCTAGATTTTCCTTCCTTTCTTTACATTGCTGTGAATCCTTATCTGTTCTGTTCACCACAGTACCTCCAACACCTATAATAATATTGTGCTGGGACAGGGCTAGAAATGCTATCCCATAGTCAGTTTGCCATTGTCAAAAGGAGTCATCATGCTTCTGCAAGAGATGTTTGGTGAAGTCCTTCAAACAGTCTGATGGCCATAAGCAAATTATTTGAAAGAGATTACTTAAGTTTTGTATGGACAGGAATTAAATATTCAAGTGTAGTAAGTTTAATTAAGAGATTTTTTTTTCAGATGATACAGTAACAAAAAAAGCATATCATGAGAATGCATGTTTTAAAAATGTATTTAAATGATCAGTTCCCTCTATGGCTCCCCTTAGAAAGAAGCTGCTTTGTTCCAATTGAAATGGAGCCATCACTCAACGGCTGTGAAATGCATCGTGGAGGGGTCTGTCCTTGTCCGAGTTAGATGCATCCCATCGGGGTGTTCAGAGCCCCAGAACTGGCGGGCTCACTCCCTCATTTGTCTCCAGCATCTGAGCTGACCCTCAGAGGATGATGTCTGCTCTGCTGGGCTGTAGTTGTTGCTAAACATGCATTCTCCCAGCAGGCCCCTGGAGTGTCTAGGACTCAGAGACAGAGCAGTGACAGTGTGTGTGTGTGTGTGTGTGTGTGCGTTGTCCTGTGTTGTGCTGTGTTGTGCAGTAGACTGCAGAATAAGGGCTCCTAGGCTAAATAGGGGTGAGTCATGGCTCAGTCATGCTCTGTGGAAAGAACTTAAAATAAGTGCCAAGTGGGCTCTCAGAATTGTTAAATGAGAGATTGGAAAGGTCATAGTAATAACATTTGCAATCTGAAAGAAACCTCAGATGTTACCTCTTATAAATGAGGAAATGGAGACTTGGAGAGGTTGGATGACTTGCCCAGGGTCACACTACAAGTTGGGACAGAGCCAACCTAGGGCCTGGTTCTCATGGCTCTTAGCCAGTTCCCATTTCCCCAGCCAGTAAACAATAAAACAAAACTGGGGGGGGGGGGCGTCTGGGTGACTCAGTTGGGGTTAAGTGTCCAACCCTGGATTTCGGGCTCTGCGTTGGGCGTGGAGTCTGCTTAAGATTCTCTCTCTCCCTCTTTCTCTGCCTCGCCCTCCCCCCTTGCCCACACATGTGCACACACATGCACTCTCTCTAAAACAGAACAAAACTGGGAAGGCATTTTGAATTCTTTCTGTGTCCTGATAGCATTTATTATCATTTATTAAAATCATCTGTTGATCTATTCCCTCCCCTAAATTGTGAGCTCCTTAAAATAGGAATTTGGTTGTGGTTTGTTTGTTTGTTTCCCCTGTGCCTAGCCCCAGTGCCTTACACATAGTGGGCACTTAATAACTCGGGAAGAAAACTCATATTTACTTTGAGTTTGTCTTGACCATTCTTACATTAAGCTATTAAGTGGCTATACTGGGAAGACAGACAAGTGACCCTTGAACAATGTGGGGGTTAAGGGTGCCAACCCCAGGCAGTCAAAAGTCTGTGTCTTTTGACGCCTCAAACACTTAACTAACAGCCCACTGTTGACAGGAAGTCTTACCAATAATATAAAGAGTCGATTAACACCTATTTTGTATATAATATGTATTATTTACTTATTCTTACAATAAAGGGAGCTAGAGAAAAGAAAATGTTATTAAGAACATCATAAGGAAGGACGCCTGAGTGGCTCAGTCGGTTAAGCAGCTGCCTTCGGCTTGGGTCGTGGTCTCAGGGTCCTGGGATCAAGTTCCACATCGGGCTCCTTGCTCAGCGGGAAGCCTATTTCTCCCTCTCCCTCTGCTTGGGCTCTTTCACTGTAAAAAAAAATAAAAAAAAAAAAAAAAAAAAAAAAAAAGAACATCATAAGGAAGAGAAAATACATTTACAGTACTGTACTATATTTATCAAAAACATTGATGTATACATGGATTCATGCAGTTCAAACCATGTTCAAGAGACAACTCCATTGGTTGGGACCCAGCCAAGGAAACAGAAATGCCTCTCTTATCTTTGCAGGGGGGTGTATAATATAAGAAATTGCTGCACAGTAGGGAAGACAAGCAGAGGGTGGCGAGGTTATTATTGGTGGCTGAAAGTTGGAGGGAAATCGGGAGGAGGTGTTGTTAACAGAAGTGTTTCAAGGGAACTGGTATCGCTGGTATCATGGAGGAAGGTCCTCCAAGAGCTGGGGTCTTTGTGGAGATGTACCCAAAGCTGGAGGCCCCACAGGAAGCAGAAAGAGGAAGCAGAAAATACGCCGGCTTTTCCCTCCTGCGACCACCCTCTTGCCAGTAAAGGGAGCAGGGAAGAGGCAATGACCTCTGGGAGTCCTACCCCCTCCTCTAATGTGCTCAGCTGCTCATTTGCCCCCAACATACTAGAGGTCCTTTAAGATCATCCACTTCCCTTTGTGCTCATTCAATATTCACCAAGCAGCCCTCATACCTCAAACCTAATTCTGTTTGCCATGTTGTTATTTCAGCCAAAGGGCAAAGAACTTTCTTTCTTTCTTTCTCTCTTTCTTTCTTTTCTTCTTCTTCTTCTTCCTTTTTTTTTTAAATACCTGGTCGACTGATCAACAAGGTGAAGGAAAAAAATCAATCAAAACAATTGAATCTTGTTAGTCCAGGGGTTTTGCTTGCCTTTTTTTTGGTAAATTAAGAATGAGGGACCTAAAACTTTTGGACTGAAAACAAATAAAGCACATATTTCAGCATGACTGTGAAGGATGTCGGTGTCAATGAGCGAGGGTCAGCCTCCCAGCAGGGGTCCTGGATGGAGTTGCTTGGATTATTTTACAAATTCCACACGAGAGTCATCTTTTACAACTAGATGTTTCTTTCCCCTTTCTTTTAGAGAAAGATAGAAGTAAATTCTAGCCTAGGGAAAGAAAGATATCTTGGTTTAGAATTAGGGGGAAAAATAAAGAAATAAAAGGAGAGAGATCTAAAGCTTCTTTTTGCTGAGAACCTACATCCTGCTGTCTCTGGCAGTCCTGACCTCTTCCCTGAGCATAAGCTTCCAGAGAAGCCCAGAAAGAACTCTTTTTACTGCTCGACTCTCAGATATGTGCACAGTTAAATTTGTTGATCTCAATGGTTGCAGCTGAAGCTGACAGATATCGACATTTAGAAAAATGCTGCAAGCCAGATAAAATTGGGATTAAACCAGAGCAGCTCTGGGAGCCAAAGGTCCCCCTGCTCCTGAGTATGGCGGCAAACACACTGCATAGACGCCCAGTAGATGCTAGCAGGGTGTGATCCCTGGTGTTCTTACGTAGGATACCGGTAGTGTGGTTAGAAGGAGATTAGGCATAGTTTTAGAAGATACATGCAGAAGTATGTAGGGGTGAAGCATTGATGATGTTTGCAACTTACTTTTAAGTGATTCACCAACTGTGGGAACCCATTAACACCCCTCAGCCTAAAGGGGCAAGAACCAGGGGCACTACCAGAACTCAGAGAAGATAGTGTAGCTTTTGGTCAAAGGACGCAGCCAACCTGCAGTGACCCAACGGGGAGGGAACCAGGGGAGGAAACACCCTGATCCTCTCTGTCCCCCCACCGCTCACCTCCCACAGAGGTTCCCGCTGGCTGAAACCCAGCTGGCAGCCAGGGGGCCAAAAAGCTTGGTTGATACAGGCCCTAAAGTTCAGCCTCCAGGGACAGAGGGCAGGGGAGAAAAGGTCAGGGCCAGTAATATTGTTCAGCAAAATGCATACTGCTGGAGAAGGCCTTGAAATAGAAGTAGGAGAAAAGGAGGCAGAGAGGTGTCCACTAGAGGAAAGTAAAGGATGTGCTATGCAGAAGGAATAGCATGAACCGAGGCAGAAAACAGTCTTGCATGCTCAGGGATGAGGGCTTCTCAGAATAAGCTTTGAATTGTTTTACCAGTGGAAGAAAAGACTTAGTCATAACCATCTCCCTCTCTTCTGTATTGTCCCTTAGGATCAGTCTTTTATCACTTTGGCATTTGTGTATGCAAAATAAGTGAATTTTAAATTTCTCAAGAAATGTGGCTGGCACCCTTCCCTTAAAAGTTATCTTGGCATGAGATTATTGGTTTATCATGTGTATATGCTTTGCTTCCCCCTGGATTTTAAGTTTCTTAAAGATAGTGATGAGACTGGACTCGCCTTAGCACCTCATAGAATGTTTTGCCTATTGTAAATATTGATAAATATTTAGTGATTGACTTACATACAACCTGCATCCATGTTCTAAGATCAGAGAAACTTAGACAACACTTATGAATACTAATTGTGATTAACTGTAATACTAACAGATCACAGGTGAATTAAAAATAAAGGGATCTTATATCAATGATTCCCAATCTGTTAAATATAAAGATCTTCTCTGAGTGTAGAATATTTTACAGAGTCTACATATACTAATAGATTTACTGTATACTAATTAAATAATGATGAAAGGTCGTTCTGGATTCATATACATTTATGCTTAATTAACCAAAGCATCCACAGTCATTCAAAAATAGTTGTATGTATTATTCAGTATTCATTTAATGCTTGGGGTCCATATGGATCTTAGAAATCTTTGCAGTAACTCCATAGTTAAGAGTCTTCCTATTGTAAGTGACAGATACTCAGCTTAAATTAGCATAAGCAAAAAGGGAATTAATTAATAACTGAGATATTCCTGAGGTGGCACTAGTTTAAATAAGGCCTTATCCGGGCATTGAAATCTTGTCCCCATGCCATTCTCTCCCTCTCTTCATCTATTAACTTTGTTTTCTCTTCTGTTGGCTTCACTCTCCAGCCAATTTTCTCTAGTTGGAAGCAAAGATGTCCATAGGAAATTCCAAGGATGTTCTGTCCTTATAGCTGGCGAGCCAGGAAAAAGAGAGCAGCCTCGCTCAACATTCCTACCCATCCCTCAGAGTGGATTTGTATCAGCCTTGACTGCGTTGAATGCACACCTCATCCCAACACAGCATCCAGGAAGAAACAAACTCAGCTTGTCAACCAAGATCATGTGGCCCTCACCACAAGGGAAAATGAGGGAGGGGGTATAGTTGGGGCTGAGCAATTTAAAAAGGGCAAAACTGCTGAGCAGACTAAAAAGTACAGATGGGCATTACCGCAGTCCATAGGCTGTGAGTAATAATACATTCCTCTTTTTTTCTTTTTCTCACTCGTTCATTCATGAAAACATTCTTAAATTTCACTTTAGGTCAGGTACTTCAAGAGTAACACACCAGTGAACTTTAAAGCTTAGTTAGTAGTATCTTACAATCCCTCCTCTTGTTTTTGTGTGTTGTTGTTATCAGTGATTCATTTAACCTTTCAAAGAGATTCCGGGGGGGGGGGGGGGCGATGGCAGAGGAGTAGGGGACCCTATTTCAACTGGTCCCCGGAATTGAGCTGGATATCTACCAGACCACTCTGAGCACCCACGAAACCAACCTGAGATGTAAGAAGATCTGGATCTCTACAAACAGAATATCGCAGGCGGTTGGTTTTGAGGTACGAAGCGGGGAGCCGTGATTCCGCGGGCAGATATCGGAGGATAAATGGCAGCGGGAGGGAGCCTGGCCGTGGGGATCCTGCACCGCCGGTGAGTGACAGCCTCGCTTGCTGGGGACGGGCACAGACTCGCAGACCGGTAGCGGCGGGGAAAGGACTCTAGGGCGGCCCCTGGGGTGGAAACCCGGAGCGGGGGGGTCGCGCCTGTGAACTGCAGCCCCCGGACGGAAACCCAGAGCAGCGGGGTCGCGCCTGTGAACTGCAGCCCCCGGGGCAGAAACCCAGAGCGGCGGGGTCGCGCACGCGGGAACTGGGAGCGACTGGCGGTTTTAGAAGCACAAAGGGCAGAGACGTGCCCCGAACTGGAGGCAGGACTGGGAGCGCTGCGGAGGGGCGCACAACCCAGGCTGCTGCAGTTTATAGCAGCACGGACAGAAACGGAGACGGTGTGGCCTGGAGGGCTCACTGAAGAACAGACTGCGATCTCTCTGCTCGGAGGCAGAGGGTTGGAAACAGTCTCTTCTGCTCTGACTTGCGGAAGAGACGCAGAAAGCCACCAGGGAAAGCCACCAGAGAACAAAAGCCCCCAAAACTGATTTCCACTGAGCCCATCCCCCACCACAGGGGTGCAGGGCAACTCCGCCCAAACAGGGTTGCCTGAGTAACAGTGGCAGCCCCTCCCACAGAAGACAGGCTGGGAAAACAAGAGGCCAGCAACCCTAAGGTCCCAAGAGAACAGGTGCATCTTGCTTGGGTTCTGGTCAATAATTTGGACTAAATACATTCCCTCAAACACCCATCAACAGAATGACTAGGAGGAGGAGCCCCCAAAACAGAAAAGACTCAGAGATTATGACTTATGCTGCAGATTTACAAATGGATACAGATATAACCAAGATGTTGGAGATGGAATTCAGGCTAGCAATTGTGAAGACAGTGTCTAGAATGGAGAAATCAATTAATGGCAACATAGAGTCTCTAAGGGCAGAAATGAAAGCTGAATTGACAGAACTTAAAAATGCTATCAATGAGATCCAATCCAATCTAGATAATCTAACAGCTAGGGTAACTGAGGCAGAAGAGAGAATAAGCAACCTGGAAGACAATATAATAGATAAAAAGGGAAAAGAGGAGGCCAGGGAAAAACAACTCAGAATCCGTGAAAATAGAATCAGAGAAATAAGTGACACCATGAAGCGTTCCAATGTCAGAATCATTGGAATCCCGGAGGGAGTGGAGAGAGAGAGAGGACTAGAAGATATACTTGAGCAAATCATAGCTGAGAACTTCCCTAATCTGGGGAATGAAACAAACATTTGAGTCCTAGAAGCAGAGAGGACCCCTCCTAAGATCAAGGAAAACAGGCCAACACCCCGGCATGTTATAGTAAAACTTGCAAATCTTAGAACCAAGGAAACCATCTTAAGGGCAGTTAGGGGGAAGAGATTCCTTACGTACAGAGGGAGGAACATCAGAATAACGTCAGACCTATCCACAGACACCTGGCAAGCCAGAAAGGCCTGGCAAGACATATTCAGGGTACTAAATAAGAAGAACATGCAGCCAAGAATACTTTATCCGGCAAGGCTGTCATTTAGAATGGATGGAGGGATGCAGAGCTTCCACGACTGGCAGGAACTGAAAGAATATGTGACCACTAAGCCGGCCCTGCAAGAAATATTAAGAGGGGTTCTATAAAAGAAGAAAGACCCCAAGAGTGATATACAACAGAAATTTACAGGGACAATCTATAAAAACAACGTCTTCATAGGCAACACGATGACAATTAATTCATATCTTTCAATAATCACTCTCAACGTGAATGGCCTAAACGCTCCCACAAAACGACACAGGGTTGCAGATTGGATAAAAAGACAGTACCCATCCATATGCTGTCTACAAGAGACTCATTTTGAACCTAAAGATACATCCAGACTGAAAGTGAAGGGATGGAGATCCATCTTCCATGCCAGCGGACCTCAAAAGAAAGCTGGGGTAGCAATTCTTATATCAGACAAATTAGATTTTAAACTAAAGTCTGTAATAAGAGACACAGAAGGACACTATATCATTCTTAAAGGGTCTATCCAACAAGAAGATCTAACAATTGTAAATATCTATGCCCCCAACATGGGAGCAGCCATCTACATAAGCCAACTGTTAACCAAAATAAAGAGTCATATTGATAACAATACGTTAATTGTAGGACACCTCAATACTCCACTCTCAGCAATGGACAGATCATCTAAGCAGAAAATCAACAAGGAAACAAGAACTTTGAATGATACATTGGACCAGATGGACCTCATAGATATTTACAGAACATTCCACCCTAAAACAACAGAATACTCATTCTTCTCGAGCGCACATGGAACTTTCTCCAGAATAGACCATATACTGGGTCACAAATCAGGTCTCAACCGATACCAAAAGATTGAGATTATTCCCTGCATATTCTCAGACCACAATGCCCTAAAACTGGAACTCAATGACAAGAAAAAATTTGGCAGAAATTCAAACACTTGGAAGCTAAAGACCACTCTGCTCAAGAATGTTTGGGTCAACCAAGAAATCAAAGAAGAACTTAAACAATTCATGGAAACCAATGAGAATGAAAACACATTGGTCCAAAACCTATGGGATACTGCAAAGGCGGTCCTAAGGGGGAAATACATAGCCATCCAAGCCTCACTCAAAAAAATAGAAAAATCCCGAATTCACCAACTAATTCTACACCTTAAAGAACTAGAGAAAAAGCAACAAATGACGCCTAAGCCACGTATTAGAAGAGAAATAATTAAAATTAGAGCAGAAATCAATAAATTAGAAACCAGAAACACAGTAGATCAGATCAACGAAACTAGAAGTTGGTTCTTTGAAAGAATTAATAAGATCGATAAACCACTGGCCAGACTTATCCAAAAGAAAGGAGAAAGGACCCAAATTAATAAAATTATGAATGAAAGGGGAGAGATCACGACTAACACCAAGGCAATAGAAACAATTATTAGAAATTATTATCAACAACTATATGCCAATAAACTGAGCAATCTGGATGAAATGGAGGCCTTCCTGGAAACCTATAAGCTGCCAAGACTGAAACAGGAAGAAATTGACAACCTGAATAGGCCAATAACCAGTAACGAGATTGAAGCAGTGATCAAAGACCTCCCCAAAAACAAGAGTCCAGGGTCTGATGGATTCCCTGGGGAATTCTACCAAACATTCAAAGAAGAAATAATACCTATTCTACTGAAACTGTTTCAAAAAATAGAAACAGAAGGAAAACTTCCAAACTCATTCTATGAGGCCAGCATTACCTTAATCCCCAAACCAGGCAAAGACCCCATCAAAAAGGAGAATTTCAGACCGATATCCCTGATGAATATGGATTCCAAAATCCTCAACAAAATCCTAGCTAATAGGATCCAACAATACATTAAAAGGATCATCCACCACGACCAAGTGGGATTTATCCCCGGGATGCAAGGGTGGTTCAACATTCGCAAATCAATCAATGTGATAGAACACATTAATAAGAGGAGGGAGAAGAACCATATGGTCCTCTCAGTTGATGCAGAAAAAGCATTTGACAAAATAAAACATCCTTTCCTGATTAAAACTCTCCAGAGTATAGGGATAGAGGGAACATTCCTCAAGCTCATAAAAATCCATCTATGAAAAACCCACAGCGAATATCATCCTCAATGGGGAAAAGCTGAGAGCCTTTCCCTTAAGATCAGGAACACGTCAAGGATGCCCACTCTCGCCACTATTGTTCAACATAGTACTAGAAGTCCTAGCAACAGCAATCAGACAACAGAAAGAAATAAAAGTATTCAAATTGGCAAAGAAGAAGTCAAACTCTCTTTTCACAGACGACATGATACTTTATGTGGAAAACCCAAAAGACTCCACCCCCAAATTACTAGAACTCATACAGCAATTCAGTAATGTGGCAGGATATAAAATCAATGCACAGAAATCAGTTGCTTTCTTATACACTAACAATGCAACTGTAGAAAGAGAAATTAGAGAAACGATTCCATTTACAATAGCACCAAAAACCATAAGATACCTCGGAATAAACCTAACCAAAGAGGTAAAGGATCTATACTCTAGGAACTACAAAACACTCATGAAAGAAATTGAAGGAGACACAAAAAGATGGAAAAATATTCCATGCTCATGGATCGGAAGAATAAACATTGTTAAAATGTCTATGCTACCCAGAGCAATCTATACCTTCAATGCCATCCCGATCAAAATTCCAATGACATTTTTCAAAGTGCTGGAACAAACAATCCTAAAATTTGTATGGAATCAGAAAAGACCCCGAATCACCAAGGAAATGTTGAAAGAGAAAAACAAAGCTGGGGGCGTCACATTGCCCGATTTCAAGCTGTATTACAAAGCTGTGATCACCAAGACAGCATGGCACTGGCACAAAAACAGACATATAGACCAATGGAACAGTATAGAGAACCCGGATATGGACCCTCAACTCTATGGTCAAATAATCTTTGACAAAGCAGGAAAAAACATGCAATGGAAAAAAGTCTCTTCAATAAATGGTGCTGGGAAAATTGGACAGCCACATGCAGAAGAATGAAACGCGACCATTCTCTAACACCATTCACAAAGATAAACTCAAAGTGGATGAAAGACCTCAATGTGAGACAGGAATCCATCAAAATCCTAGAGGAGAACATAGACAGTAACCTCTTTGACATCGCCCACAGCAACTTCTTTCAAGATACATCTCCAAAAGCTAGTGAAACAAAAGCAAAAATGAACTTTTGGGACTTCATCAAGATAAAAAGCTTCTGCACAGCAAAGGAAACAGTCAACAAAACAAGGAGGCAACCCACAGAATGGGAGAAGATATTTGCAAATGACACTACAGATAAAGGGCTGGTATCCAAGATCTATAAAGAACTTCTCAAACTCAACACCCAAAAAACAAATAATCAAGTCAAAAAGTGGGCAGAAGATATGAAAAGACACTTCTCTGAAGAAGACATACAAATGGCTAACAGACACATGAAAAAATGTTCATCATCATTAGCCATCAGGGAAATCCAAATCAAAACCACCCTGAGATACCACCTTACACCAGTTAGAATGGCAAAAATGGACAGGGAAAGAAACAACAAATGTTGGAGAGGTTGTGGAAAAAGGGGAACCCTCTTACACTGTTGGTGGGAATGCAAGTTGATACAGCCACTTTGGAAAACAGTGTGGAGGCTCCTCAAAAATTTAAAAATAGAGCTACCCTATGACCCAGCAATTGCACTACTGGGTATTTACCCCAAAGACACAGATGTAGTGAAAAGAAGGGCTATATGCACCCCAATGTTCATAGCAGCAATGTCCGCAATAGCCAAATTGTGGAAAGAGCCGAGATGCCCTTCAACAGATGAATGGATAAAGAAGATGTGGTCCATACATACAATGGAATATTACTCAGCCATCAGAAAAGATGAATACCCAACTTTTACATCAACGTGGATGGGACTGGCAGAGATTATGCTAAGTGAAATAAGTCAAGCAGAGAAAGTCAATTATCATATGGTTTCACTTATTTGTGGAACATAAGGAATAACATGGAGGACATTAGGAGAAGGAAGGGAAAAATGGGGGGGGGGATTGGAGGGAGAGATGAACCATGAGAGACTATGGACTCTGAGAAACAAACAGGGTTTTAGAGGGGAGGGGGAGGGGGGATGGGTTAGCCCGGTGATGGGTATTAAGGAGGGCACGTACTGCATGGAGCACTGGGTGTTATACGAAAACAATGGATCGTGGATCACCACATCAAAAAACCAATGATGTATTGTACGGTGACTAACATAACATAATAAAATTAAAAAAAAAAAAAAAAGAACATCAGATTCAAGTAAGGCAGGAACAACCATCAGTTTCTATTGTATACAGTTCTGTATTGTTCAAAGATTTTTTACAACGAGCATGTATTATGTTATAATTAAGAGATAAGAAACAATAAAAAAATAAATTAGTGGGGGTGGGGGTGGGGAAACTCCACTTGAGCCA
The DNA here is from genome assembly GCF_004348235.1 of Phoca vitulina. Taxonomy (NCBI): domain Eukaryota; kingdom Metazoa; phylum Chordata; class Mammalia; order Carnivora; family Phocidae; genus Phoca; species Phoca vitulina. The sequence goes on along the minus strand of NW_022589704.1, from coordinate 31,079,753 downwards.
TGTGGGGAGAGAGAGAGGGGTTAAAAAAATAATAATAATAATAATAATGTGAACTCTATTTTAATTGTATAGTTCATTTTACTTTTCCTGCATATACATTCATTCAGCCAATGTTTGTTAAACAAGTACAATGTGCGATATAAAATAGTGAATATAAATCTAAAATGTTTTGGTGGTTTTTATTTGCCAAAATCTAAATTAAGAATTCTTTAAACAGTGAATAACATTACAACCACTCTAAATTTCCGTGTGTGTAGTGATCTGTTGCTATTAGTGCTATTGCTGAAGAAATAAATCATTTTTTTTACCATAAGGAAAGTAAAGAAAGTGACCCTTACGGGATTTTTAACAAATATTCTTAGTCTTTTGTAATACTAAATACTTAGGAGATTATTTTTAGGCTTAAATAGTTATGTTGTACTCTTATCACAGTAACGAGAATGTTTTAAAATGGGGTTTTTTTGACAAATATAAATTACATATTGTGTTCATAAGTCTGAGTTATAGTATTTGAATTTTAATGTCTTAATAAATTTTTTTGAATTTATAGAAAAGACCGTAGTCTGCTGACCTTTTTAATATTCTGCTCTCTCATTGGCTACCTCTCTTAAACCTTTCTTCCATATTAGTAGGAATTGTTACAAGAAGAGGAGGAGTGGAAATGCCAGCCAGTCAGAGACCAGAATATTAAAAAGGTCAACATTGTACAGTTTTCTGCTATAATTCATAAAAAAATATTAAACATCCAATATTTCATCTCAGGACCAAGATGGTAATGAGGATGGAAAATGGCACAACATTAATTCATCTTCATGACAAATACCGTAATGAGAAAGGCAGAATATAAGCTATAAATATTTGGTTACTATTTTAAAAATATCTTCTATGCTTTATAACATAATGAGAGTAAATTTATACTTCCTAAAGTTGAGTCCCCTCACTAAATACTTTCCTGCCTTTTAAATTAATAGGACTCCTTTGGGACTATACTAAAATTAGTCTTTACCCCCAAGAGAGCTGCTACTACCATGAGGTTGTAATAAATAAATATTAAAGATATTCATTATGATAAAACAAATGAGTAGAAATTTTATTTTGGCCAATTTCCACTTTCCCCATTATTAAAGTCTTTGAACGTGACTAATTACAATTTTCTCACCATTTTAAATGGTTACTTCACCACTTTTATATCAACAGGATCTCCAAATACAATAGTATTCCTTCATGATTAATCCTACCACATGACAGAAGTTGCATTATATGACTAATAAGAACAGAAATTAGAGATTATATATTCAGTGTCTGAGGGAACTCAGGTGGTAGATCAATCCAAATCAGGCAGTAAGCCCCATAGGCATTCAACACAGTTTTGTGTCTTTCTCTTTCCCTGTGTATACACCTGAGGTGAGAGGGAGGAGAACAAGAGTCCTAGCAGAACTCAAATTCCAGCTGAAATTATTTTACTGAAAGGACTGATCGCAGAGTTGTGAATGGGAGTGAGGCAGCCAAAGACTAGAAACAGCAGAAATTCGTTATTGCCTTTCGGCAGAGGGCAAGAAGAGGAAATCATGTCACCAGAGGCCCGGAAGAGCCGGAATCCTGGATGAGGGGTTGGCACCAGGCGCTGTCGTCACGGAGGGATGAAGCCGCTGCCAGAACCATGATGTTAAGTAGGAAGAGAGGAGAGAAGAAATGCTGCTACCTCTCCTTTCTTGTGTCCCATTGACCAAACCCAACCTAACACCAGCTATCAAGGAAGCCTCAGGGACGGTCGCATCAGGGTTCAGCTCTGTGGCTCAGAGCAGGGAAAATGATGGGCAGGGGCATTAATGGACAATAAGCAACAGAGATGTTAAGGGGGATACTGAGGAAGCTTTGCTAGAGGCAGTGTTCGAGGTCTCTTAACATGAAAAGGAGCACAGTGGAGGGAGGTGAGGATGGCTGGAAGAGAGAATGGAGATGGGGATAGAGGGAATGAAGGAAAAGGAAACTGAATATAGCTGAGTCTGTCTAGAAGTTAGTGAAGCTATTTCTTTTAGAATATCATTTGGAAAACCACCTTAAATGAATTTAAAAACAAATGAATCTGCCAAACAATTGTATAGAATATCTCCTGGCACATTCATTTTGAAATCGGAGATGATGCTGAGAGACTGTGAACTTTGGTCTTTGGTATTTTTTTTTTTCTTTTCTGAGATCTTTGGACATTAAAAAAAAAAAAAAAATCCCCTATGAAATCTGCCAGTCCAAGTTCTTTGATATTCAACCACTTCTTGGTATAGTGAATACAACTAGAGTGTTGAGTGATTTGTTAACAAGAGCATAATCACTGCCTGCCTTTTTACCATAGCTTATTTACTACTAACAAATATCATCTTGCGATGCAAAAGAGTGCCTTTCGCCCACTGGTTCCTGGAGTGCTTTATGAACTAGGAATGCAGCAGTAGCTGAAATAGAGCTCTCTCTGGGGTGGAATAAGACAGCTGTTAGCCTTGCAGAAATGTTGCACAACAGCCTGAGTGGAAACCAGGGAGAGTTCTCAATCTAACTGAAACTGCAAGAAGAATTTAAGTTGATGGACTAATTGCTGAGGTTGGCATTTATTCAAAAAACCAGGGCCTTTTTCTTCACTGGTAGTGATGGGCACAGCAATGTCGTTCCATTTAATAGATCCTGTGGTTTCCATCGAAGAGATGAGGAAACTGAAGTTCATGGCACAAATTCTGCTTGAGAGAACTGGATTGGAGCGCATGCCCTTTGAGTTTCTGGGTGCTAGTTATCTTTTGAGTCACGTGGCAGACAGGAGCATCGGCTGCAAAGTAATGACTTCGTACCAACGTGAGAGAAAGAGCACACCCGTGGTGCGCACATTTTTGCAGGAATCGGGCTGCTCTGGGAAGGTCGCCATGTGGTCCTGACTCAACTTGACCCTACATAGTTTCTGAAGTCAGTCAAGTTCCAAGAGCCAGAGGTGGTAGAGATGCAAAACACGCCCATGCCTTCAAGAAATGGCAGATTGTGAGTCAAGGAAATTTAAACCGATTAGTTTGCAGTGGGCTCCTCTTGCCTAACACTTCTTTCATGCTGGAATGTCACATTAATTGGTTCTTAATTGAATAATGTGCTTCCAATTTTCAAAACCCAGCACAGTATAAAACAGAGGAAGTCAGATTCTTGCTCTTTGGAGTTGAAAGTCATACGGGGAAAGATACAGTTCATAAGGATGAGACCCTCATGGAGGTGGGAAACTGTCACCCAAGCACTTCTCAGCACTGTGACACACAACTCTTCCGGTTGTTAATTTTAACATAGAAAGCAGTTTAATGCTACATGTTTGGAAGAGAGCGTGCTCCTGAGGTTGAAGATGAGGACTAAAACTTCCTCAGCTCCTTGATTTCTGGAAAACCAAGATCTCTAAATGTAACTGTGGTTAATTAGCCATTTCTTCTACAAATAAACAACTTATTTTTAATTTGTGTATTTAAAATAAGCCATTATTTGGTGGTAGCTGGTTAAGTCCTAGATATGACAGCTTCTTATCTGCAATTGGATTTGGACCAAAAGGTCTACTTTCCACCTGAAATTAAAAACCTGTTTGTTCATGTTCTCTCTTTGGAAATGTTCCATGTACAGGCAAGTTTATTTTTTCTATTCTGAAGAAATATTATTTTTAAACAGGGGCTGTGTTCTGAATTCATATGGTGTGAAAAGTAAGATATAGAAGGAAAGTTGGTTTCTTGCAACAAATAAACCTTTTTAAAAAAAACTTGTCAAGTTTCTGAGTTATTTTTTCCTAATACGGATGTGCCTGGGGGGAGAAAAATCAAGCAGAGTTCTTTAGATCACAATACCTAAGAGTTAGGTATTCATTTTCTTTCTGTCATATCTTTATCATACTTGCTCATCTTAAAAGTGAGAGAAGGGTTTTTCTAATTGCATGCTCAAACACAGATCATTCATCAAACTTGGGCTATTTCTGCCTCTTGCATCAGAAGTAGAAATTACATTCTTTCTCCCCCTTGCATCATGACCTGTGGTCTCAGGTAACACTTAGCAGTGGATAGTGCAATTGGTAGAGACTTTGCTTCTTCTTTTAGGGATCCACTGGTCCCATGCTTATTGTAAAAGTAGATGGGAAAAGGGAAGAAACAGGCCATGAGACAATGCCATTTTAACCACAATCTCTCCAGTTATATTGTGTGTGCTATGATGATAATATATTTTGGATCAGGAAGTAGTGGTACTGTGATTTCAAAAAAACAAACCTGCGTATCACCAATAAATCAAATGCACCTATTGCTTCTCATTACTAAAGAATCCTTGTGGGATTGCCTCATTTAAAAACTGAGTCTGGAATAAAGGTCAACCAAAGGTGCGTCTAAGAAATGCATAGAGATCTCAAGTGAGCTTCTTCTGAGCATCTCCAGCTGTGGAAGGCCTCTGACTCTCAGTCCTTGTGGGCAATTTACTATGCTGACACCATGATCACACAGCTTCGAGTTAATTACTCTCATTCACTCAACACTCTCCTTTCTACTCTAACAAGACCTCCTTTAACTTCACTAGGACCAAATCTGGCATCAGAAAAGCAAGCATGGGAGCAATGCTGCCACAGGAGATGAATGTCTCCCTGGGTACAAACTCAATAATAAGTGCAACATTTGACAAAGAAGAATGCCTCTGGCAGCCCTGCTCAATCTCTCTAAGAAATTGACACTGCAGAGTACAGGAGCAAAGCCCAGATAATGACAGCTACAAAAAGCTTTTGTAAGCAAAGTAATCAGGCCCTTGTCAGCCAGTGTCTCCTTCCATGATCTCTTGCCTGAACAGTTGGTAAAATCTGATCAATGGGATATTTTTCAGCATCTGTGACAAATCATCAGTCACTACAAGGTGATGCTCAACAGCAATGACCTGAACAACAACAACAACGAAAGTGAGAAAATGGATCCTGGATTGACGAGAGAGTTGCATTTGGTGGATTACAACTTTTGGGACCCTTTCTTCACCAGCTGCTCACCCAGCAGAATCCAGGCACTGTTTATGCAAGCGGCTACGCTCAGCTACCTTCCGTACTATATAGGTACCTACCTGCATTTCTAGGCTGCTTCTGGATAGGGGGAGAGTCCACGGAGTCTTCTTTGGGTGACTTCTTCCTCCTTCAGTTGCTTTACCTGTAAAATAGAGGTAAACGTTGCAGGTAGAAATTACTGTTATTCAATCCAATGATCCACTCAGTCCATCCATTCATTTAGAAATCTTTTGTTTTCAGTGCATACAACGGCCAGGCTCCATGTTGGCCATTGTGAGGGACTGTCACTGTGAGGGTCATTGATGAGCATGAGAAGTTTGCTGGGGGTGTGGGGGGTGTGAGGATGTTGGCAAATCATACACATGTCACTGCTGTAGAGTGTGATGAAGTCCATAAAGTTAGTGTAAAGTATGAAGGTGTTCCAAGGAAGGATTAAGCACTTGTGACAGAAATTTATGAAAAGGACTTCACAGATGTGCGGCCGAGCAGGGGTTCAAATATCTCCTGTGCACCAGATTGAGAACCCTCAGTCCAGGCAGGGGGTTCTCAATCTGGTGCACTTCCCTCCCTGGGAATCCCTACCTGTGAGACCTCTAAGAGGTCTCTGGGAGGTGATCAGGCTCCCCTTCCACCCCAATGGGGATGGGCCTGCCTGGGTCCTGGGGCCCCAGGCCTTACTGAAATCTGACCAGGTCCTCACCTGCCAAGTCTCCTGAGTCCAGCAGGAACAGCAGAGCGGGGCCAGCCCGAGGCGACCGGGGCGGGAGACTGCCGAATATTAGGCAGGGCGCGCCTTCTCCGTTACGATCCCTCATTCCATCACCGCCCCACCGTTGCCCGCAAACTGGTGGCAACCATGGGCCAGCGGGGTTGCGTTTCCCGGTCAGGGAACCAAATGTTACGAACCTGGACTGGATCTCCCGACAGAAGAACCAAGCGGCACCTGGAGATCTTGGAGGATCTTGGAGGTTTATTTAACGCCGGCAGGCTTAGGGGAGAGTGGTCTCCAAAGGCCTGAGCCCAGAGCACAAACAAAGGAGGCAATTTATACACGTCTACTTCCACATACTTGGCACTTTTGGTGCGTTCAAGAAGCGGGGCAGGGAGAAGAACCCGGAAGAGCCCCGGGGCAAGGACCGGGACTCTCTCGCTGGCTTGGTCAGCCATCTTAGGACACAGATTTTCCTTATCAGAGCTATCTCTGAAAGAGATATTTAAATAGTTAAATATTTCAATAGGACGCCCCTTTGCATAAAATGCTTTGCTGGAAACCATCACAGCAAAAGGCAAGTTGTGGAGCCAGTGAAAAACCTAAGTGTTTATGGAGTTGGGGGGGCTCCTCTTGAAAAGAAAATGCCTATGTTCATGAAAAATAAAAGGAGAGAATCACTGGAAACCCTGATCTGCTAAGAGAATCTGGAAAAGCCATCCAGCTGCTGTAAGAGGCAAGAAGGACAGACCTGCTGCTGCGGTGGGGAAAGCCCCCAGCTTTAGACATACACACACACACACACACACACACACACACAAGTTGTCTCTTCCCAACTGCAGCTCAAGGCTACTTCAACTGTCAAAAGTGCTAGAGAAAAATTTGTCTCCTCCTTCCTACAGTTAATTATCATTCAACCTGTAAATATCACTCACTCCATTGATTGTGCTGTGAGTATACTTTTTCTCTTTAAAAGGCCATTAAATCAGGTATAAAAGACCTATTAACTTTCTACTATAAATAGTCTCACAGACGCTAATGCTTCGTTGTTTGAATCAGGCACTGTAGTTCACACAGATGAAATTCCGTGCGAAGCTGTGACTATATGCCTTTTGCTGTCCACTCTCATCTTCCCCTCGGTCCTGGGAACAATAATTCAGTTTCCAAATACATTAAATGTGTTGTAAATAGTACATGCCTCCACAGCGCCACCTCGATGGACTGATCGACCTTGTTGCGGTGTCATAAATTGGAAGGCATCTAATAAAGCTGCCACATGCAGCCAGACGTCGTTGTTCTGAGACTTACCAGGCAGTTCAGCAAAGCACCGCACCTTGCTCATTTCTCCCCCACCAGCCCTCCTCTCTTCGCTCCTGGAGACACACCATTGCTGGATCTTAACAAGAAGAGTTGTAAAAACAGCATTTGTGTACACTTTCCAACACACAGAGCCCATTTATGAATATTATCTTATTTGTTCCTCATCCCAGTATCTTGAGCTTGGAGTGGAAGCTCTTATAAAATGATCCCAGTTTTGTAGATAAGAGAAAACAGTACTACCTGTTCGAGTCATATAAAAATCTCAAGACCTGAGGTTGGCTAAGACAAGCAAGACCTCTGGGACATGTTCTCGTGGTAGTGTACTCTCTGACCTTGACTTCACATTCAAGCAGAACCTGAGACACAGATTCCAGGTTAAGTGGTGTGGGAGATGATCCTAGGAAGGGAGAGGGGATAGAAGACACGAAGGGAGACAGTCAAGGGTGCATTAAGGAGCAGGTACCAGTGTGGACACTTGGGACTTAATTCTGCAGGGGAGCACTGTAGATAGTGTAGGGTGATCCTCCCTGAAGGCAAGAAAGTTGGAGTATGAATGGTCCAACTCCCATCCATTATTGCTGGAAGCCTGTTCTTTGGGGGGCTGAGGGGTTAGCTCTCTGGAACTCTGTCCAGGCTGAGAGGAATCCCCAGACTTTCAGATGCTTGCTTGTTGGAGGACATCAAGACGAGCCAGGGAAAGAGAGCGTGAGTGCACCTAGGGTGGTGCTCCTCTGTCCTCAAACTCATCGATGTCCCCCGTGGTGTTACAGTGCCAGACCTATGCAATGAGAACATACAGCTGGATCTCAGCTTTCTTTTCTATGCAGCTGCGTTCCTGACATCCCTATGATCTTCATCTTTTAACGTACTAGACACTCTCCTCCGACCTTTGAGACTAAACACCTTCTGACACATTCCTCCCCCATTTACTGGTGGGACACCGCCTTCCCTCTTCAAAGTTTCTTCTCATATTGCAGATTTACTCCAAGGCATTTGTGACTGATCACTTTAAACATCTCCCTTCTTAGGAGGCAAAACAGATCAAAGTCTTCATTGACAATGGTCAGCAAATGTGGCCCTGGGTCTATATATTGTTTGGTTTGACTTTTAAAATTATAATTAGCTGTTACAATTTTAAAGTATTACAAGATTTCACCTAAGAATTGGAATTCTCTTCTCCTGAAGCATCAGATGACCTGGCTGCCCCGACCCACTTGAAGACAACACAAGGATCTGCTCCGGGGAGGTGGAGGCTGTCCCCTCTGGACAGGGCATCCATTCTGCGGTTACCTGCATCCCCATCACCCCTACCCCCAGCCATCTTCACTCATTCCGGCCACCTGCCTGCTTCTCCAGGCTTATGCATTTATGATGCCTGACCTTCAAGATGAGAGAGAAGATTCTTAGAAGTTGTTGTTTTTATTTGTGATCCTCTGTCGGTGTCCTTGAAGTCACACTGTCTAGTGTATAATTATTCTTAGCACTTACCTAACCTTCTAGCTCTGTAAGAGAGGAAGGGTTTTTTGAGATCTTTGTATGAGGGATGATACAGACCATTCTATCAACCTATGTCTAATTTTCATTAGAATTGTCCTAGATAGTGTTTGAACGTTAAATCCTATAAAGTAGAAACAAATCAGTGTTTGGCATAGAAATTGCCAGAAGAAGGAACGAGGAAGGCATTGAGATCATTTCATCTGGATGTGTTGACTCAGCCTTCCATTAGCTGTACGTTGGAGCCACCTGTTCATGAGCGTCTGCTGGTTGGGAAAAGCAGCTCTGAGTTTAATTAAGTTCTATGTGTGGGAGGCACGTGCTTTGCAGCCGCAGCAGTTAGATTATTAATGGGCGCCTATATTGAAGCGTTCACATTTTTGAAAGGCTAATTACAATATAATTTTGGTTGTAAAATATTGCTTTGCCAAGGGTGGAAGTTGTATCATGTATTATTATTAAGTTGTACCTTCTTTTTTTCAATCTTGGGGGAACTATTGGTTTGTTTATGGTAATCTTTAATATTCAGTTACTTCTCATGCTTTCTTACTTGAGGCATCTAACTCTTGAAACTGAAAAAAATAGGCTGCAGACCTGTCAAATACCAAAAAGCTACACTGGAGTTTCCTGGGACTTGCCTGATTTTTCTTATGAAGAAAGTCAAACTGTTCATAGATTGAGTAAACTAAATGTCATGTTTTCCTTTGCTACCTGAGACCCATGATCTTATCAGCTGTACAATTTTAACCCTTCTGGAGGGAAGACTGAAGCTGTCATCTAATGAGCTCATTCTGGAATCCATACTACCATTGCCTGGTTATAGATGCACAAGTAGGGCTCCAGTTGATTGTAATGGGAATCACATGATTTTTAGATCAAAGACCTAATTTAGAGTCCTTGTGTTAGACGTTCTGTTTACTGCATATTCCAAACCAAAATCAACATACATACCTTCTACCCACATATCTTCCCAATGAAAATCATGGTCACTTCAATGACATTTTAGTTTTACCAAGTCACAGAGAATGAACCTATAGAAAAGAATATGAATAGTGAGTAATTAGTGTTTTTTTTTTTTTTTTTTTTAAGATTTTATTTATTTGAGAGAGAGAGTACAGAGAGAGAAGCAGACTCCCGCTAAGTGGAGAGCCCGATGCGGGGCTCAATCCCAGGACCCCAGGATCACGGCCCGAGCAGAAGGCAGAGGCTTAACCGACTGAGCCACCCAGGTGCCCCTAGTAATTAGTGTTTTTATATGCACCGGCAAGAGCCTCAGGGAGAAGAGGTGTTTTTCAAGCGGCACCTATTCAGAGCAGTCCTCTGCTGGGCTGGGGCTAGTCTGGTAGCCGTGGCAGGCGAGGGCTGTCACTGGCATCCACGTTGCCCACCCGCCCAGCATCTCCATGTGCCTGTCCAGACAAGCATTGCAGTAGCTGGCTAAGTATCTTGCGATGATAAAAAGACACCATTTCCTCCCATTACATTTTGCTGTATTTGATTTTTTTTTAAGATTTTATTTATTTATTTGAGAGAGAGGGAGACAGGGAGAGAGAGCATAGAGAGAGTGGGATAGGGAGAAGCAGACTCCCCGCTGAGCAGAGAGCCCGATGTGGGGCTTGTTCCCAAGACCCTGAGATCATGACCTGAGCCGAAGGCAGATGCTTAACTGACGGGGCCACCCAGGCGTCCCTGCTGTATTTGACTTTTTTTTTTTTAATTTTTAAATGGAATTTTTAAAAAGTTACATTTTGCCTACAGGAAGTGCTAGAACAAAGGCCAAAGGCCTCATGTGTCCTGCAAGATGACCAATCCCTTAGGCCAATCACGTCACTCCCTTGCCGGGAGACATGCATTCTTCTGCACCATGGGTGGGGAAATTGACATGACTAACCCCTCGCATGAGCTGGGATGCTGCCACCCAATCCTTTGTGTAGGCAGTTGTACCAAGTCCTATTACCATGGGAACAGAAAGGTGCCCATAGAAACCAAACCAACACAACGTATTCTCTTGTCTGCGTATCCCAAGGCCAAGGATGTTCCCACATCTTTTTGAGCCTATGGCGGAAGTCCAATCCTGCACTCTTTCCTCATTCGCAGCGTGTTCGGATGGATAGAACTATCAGAGCTAGGGCTATACCATCTGGTGGCAAATATACCCTACCAGCTTACCCCAGCCAAGCTCCCCCTCAATAATTGCTTACATATTTTCAGTTCTAACTTGTTGCTGTGAGTCAGGACCTCATCCCAATTTGCTGTGATATTTTATATTTAATCAAAATAGTAAATCCAATTCTCTGCTCCCTCCAGCTACATCTGTTTAATTGCTGAGAGAGGAAGGAAAGAAAATTTTCACCACTTATGCAAATTGTGTTATTATTGTAATTATTATTGTAATATTAAGAGGGTCAGAAAGAATAGGGGGTGAGGGAAATGCCAAGACTCTGGGCTCATAAGAATGGCCAAGACCAGTATGGTTATAATTGTGGAGGAAGGAAAACAGCCCTTGCTGAGCACCAACCATGAACTACACTCTCTGATCTGGTTCTACTTGGGCTTAAAGTTGTCTAGAGTTGGCCACAGTGAGAGAGGAGTCTGTAACCTTGAAAGGGAAGAGAGCCAGATGGTCCAGGTAGAGACCGAACTCTGAACCTTGTATACTAGAGGTTATAGTTTGTACTACCGCTAGAAATTCAGGGGAAGTAAATGAGGTCATTTACTCAGGTTGAGGACATATGCAAGTCCATCAAGTGAGTAATAAAGCAAATCATGACTTGGTATTAAGGTTTCTTTGGGATCTTATCAGAGTCGTAGAGTTTTGGGGTGTAGGAAGAAGAGGGAGAGGTAAATTTTGAAAAGGCTCCCCAGTTTCCATTCTGTCTCAGGCATGAAGTATTAGCTGTAAGGACTGCCCAGTTTGTGGGTGACTGAGCCCTCAAGCTCTCTAAAATACAGTGCTCCCAGGGTGAGAACTGCAATGCTTGAGGCTCCTTAAATAACCTTCTTCAGTGCCTCAGGCTCTTGGGCTATGTGTCTAAAAGAACCAGGACCTTCCACAAGGACCTCCACACACCCATGCCCGGAAGTTTTACAACCTATGGGTCTGCCATGACAGTAAATGAGTAATGGGGTTCTTCCTTCTCTCTTCCTCTCTCTGGTTTTATTTTTTTTTTTAAGATTTTATTTATTTTTGACGAGAGAGAGTGTACAAGCAGGGGAAGCAGCAGGCAGAGGGAGAGGGAGAAGCAGGCTCCCCGCTGAGCAGGGAGCCCGATGTGGGGCTCGATCCCAGGACCCTGGGATCATGACCTGAGCCAAAGTCAGATGCTTAACCGACTGGGCCACCCAGGCACCCCCTCTTTCTGGTTTTAAAATCAGGAAAGAACTGTTTGAGATAATCTCTTCTTCCCCTTCATCATTCCTCACTCCACACCAATCCCACTTATACCCCCCGTGGCAACTCGACCTAAGGTACTATGGTGCATTAATTATCTCTGGGCAAGGGCAGAGGCCTAGATTTCTGTTGTGCAAAGGCTGGGTACAGAGGGGAGGCTTTCGGTACCTGTCTGTATGTGGGAACAATGATGCTTTCAACCTTTGCCATCATCTGTTAGCATAATCCTTGCCTTCTGTGGCTAGCATGGAATCTCTTTCCCCTGGGGCTCCACCAATGTTAACACCTAGACAACTTGGAGTTGCTAGGTAATGTCCTCCAATCCACAGAAACCAAGAGGGAGCCATGGCTGGCCTCCACTTGGCACCCTTCTGAATTTGTAGTGAGCCAAGGAATCCGGGTCAAAAGATAAGAGACTTAGCTCCAAGTGCAAAGGTGTGGCTGTTTGGCTGAGTGAGAAAGAAATGAGGTCAAAGAAGGTAAGAGCTCTGTATCAGTTACATATCACTGTGCCCTCTGGACCACCTGCCTGCTTGGCAAATGCCTCGGTCCTCTCAAACTCTCCCCTCAGCGCTTCTGGAAGGACACTGTAGGCCCTGCAGTCCCCTCAGGGGGAGGCTCACATTGCCACTCAGTAGGTCCTTCCTCCCTCCCCCACCCCATCACTGTGGATTTTAACCATTTCTCTTTCCTCCTTTAAAAACTGCAGTGCACGGGACACCTGGATGGTTCAGTCGGTTAAGCATCTGCCTTCTGCTCAGGTCATGATCCTGGAGTCCTGGGATCGAGTCCCACATCAGGCTCCCTGCTCAGTGGAGAGTCTGCTTCTCCCTCTGCCTCTGTCCCCTACATGTGTACATGCTCTCTATCTCTCTCAAATAAATAAATAAAATGTTTAAAAAAATTTTTTTAAAGAAAAACTGCAGTGCAGATGAAGGCATGACTTTCACCACCCTCTTCAGCTATTCAGCAATCACCACCCTTTGCCCCTACCTTCATTAAGGGCAGCACTCAGCTCGCTGTCTTGCTCGCCAGCTCCACCCAGGCCATTGTTCATCCTAAGGCCTCATTCAAAGACCTGGCATATCTGGGTTTAGGTATCCCTGTCTCCACCACTTTCTTCCGCCTGCCTCAGGCATCTCTTCCCTTGGTTGTGTTCTGACCTAAATTTCCACTTGTTTTACCTCTCCATCTTAGACACCATTCCCTGTCCTTCTACCACTCCTCCCTGTTCTTTTGAACCCCCATGGCAACAATACATTCATATAATGGAAACCTCCAATCTGTTATTTTTAGCTATCCATATTCCCCTATCCTGGTCTTCACTCTCCAATTTATCCAGGTAAATCCCGAGGTCCACTGCTGAATCATTCTCTTGCAAACAGCAACTTCTGCCTGCTTGGCCTTGGTCATACTAGAAGGAGAACACTTCAACCACCTCTCTTCCTTGGATGTAGACCTGGCCAGCTCGGTGGGACTGGAAAATAGTAAACACATACGCTCGCTACTTTCTCTTCTAATTTGTGGCCCCCCAGTTTTACCCAGAAATGACATTGCTTTGCCTAGGGAGCACAGATAATCGCTTGAGACCATTAAACTTTGTCCTCCTCTTTGACTTCTCCATACAGTTGGCTGATGTCTTTCCCCATTCACAAAATAAATACCACGTGAACCAACCACACTCCTCCTCCCACTATCAAATAAACAAACCTGAATGCTTCCTTCTGTCGTAAAGGAAAATAGTGTCTTTGCTTATAGCCAAGTGGCCTTCCACCCCTGGGGCCCTGCTACCCATCTCCTCTCACTTCTCCCACACACCACTCCTTAGTTACTGTCTCTCTCTCTCTCTTTCTCTGCTTGATCACACAAACATGCCTTAGGAGAGGCTCTTTAATTTTTGGAAAGGTGATGCAATATTGTGAATTATAAAAAATACATATTTGATCTTCAGATGACCAAAATAATATTTCTCATATGTTTTCGGTCTCCCTCCACCATTCCTGGTTCACAGCTCCTAAAACCATTGGAATTTCCTGTGATAAGGATCTTTTTTTATGTTAATGAGGTGGTTTTTGGACCCCATCCAAGGACCCGGGCTGGTTGCCTAGAGGACCGACCATGGGATGAGAGGGTTGGAACTTTTCAGTCCTACCTCCCCACTCCCCACCTGTTTCCTCTGGAAGAGGGAAGATGGATTAGAGGTTAAATCAGCCAATGGCCAATGATTTAGCCAATCGTGTCTATACAATGAAGCCTCCATCAAAACCCAAAAGGGCTGGGTTCTGAGAGCTTCTGTGCTGGTGGACATGTGCAGAGCAAGGAGACTGGCTCACCTGGAGAGGACATGGAAGCTCCAGGTCTTTTCCACAGACCTTGCCCGGTGCATCTCTTTCGTTGGATTGTTAACCTGTATCCTTTATCATATCCTTTAATAAACTGGTCAACACAAGTGTTTCCCTGAGTTCTGTGAGCCACTCTAACAAATGTAAAGAATCTAAGGAGGAGGTTGCTAGAGCCTCTGTAGCTGGTAGCTCAGCAGCCAAGGTCACAGCCTAGGGCTCGAGGCTGGTGTCTGAAGTGGGAGATTGTGGCAGAACCCTTAACCTGTGGAATCTGATGCCATCTCCTCATTTCCAGGTAGATAGTGTCAGAATATAGTTGAGTTCTTGGATACCAGCAGAGAACTGCTTGGTGTTGTGGGAGAGGGGAACACCCCCAATGTTGGAGTTGGGTCTGGGAACCCTCACAGGGTTGGTGTCAGTGAAGTGATGCATTTATATCGTTCAAATTTTGGAAGATATAAAAAGGCATACAAAGTAGCGTCTCCCTTTCCCAGTGCATCAGATTACCTCCTCTCTTCCCTACGGATGGTCAGCTTTTGCACCTGCTGGTGTATCCTAGTTGAAATATTCCATGCATATGTGTAGCTACATACAAATATGTATATTCCTTCTCCCCTTTTAAAAACAAAGCATGCCACACATATTTTTCTACGTTCACCTTTTTCACTTAACAGCACATGTTGGAGGTCATTCCACCTTTGTTCATATAGAGCTTCCTCATTCTGTTCTACAGCTGTAACGTTCCATTGTATACATGTATCATAACTTATTTAACCAGTTCTGTATCGAATCTCTTGTTAAAAATGAAGAAAAACTGCAGCCTTCTATGATCTCACATTCCCCCTCCAGCCACGTCCATTTCTCTTCTTCTCTTTGCACTCAGACTCCTCAAATACGTTGCTACGCATGCTACACTATATCTTGATCTCTCTTGCATTCTTCACCTAACTTCATTCTGTACTGAAATTGTTCTTGTGCTGGTTACCAAATTCAATGACTATTTCTTTGACTTTGTCTAACTTGAATTCTCACAAGCAATGTTGATCACTTGCCCCCTCTTGTTTCCAAACACCATACGCATTCTTGGTTTTCTATCTTCCAGATTATACCCTTTCTGGAGCTCTCTATCCACCTTTACTTTTTGAAGTACTTTAGGTCTTCTTGTCTATCTACCCACTCTCCCTCGATGTACTCATCCTGAACTTTGGCTTTAAATCCACATACTGATGGTCTCCATAACTTTAGGTCTTCTTGTCTATCTACCCATTCTCTCTAGATGAACTCATCCTGAACTTTGGCTTTAAATCCACATACTGATGGTTTCCATATTTATATTTCAAACACAGGCTTCTCTGAACTCCATATGCAGCTGCCTATTTAACATCTTTACTTGGATGTTAAATAGGAGTCTCAACGTAGTTTCAAAAACAAAGTTCTTGATCCCTTCTCCCTCCCCCTTCCTCCCCTCCTCCTCCTATTCTCCCTCCCTAAGCCTGTTGCTGAGTCAGACTTCCCATCCCAGTACACAGCACCACTGTCTATCATCACTCAAGCCAAAAACCTATAAGCCATCCCTAATTCTGCTCTGCCAGCTCTTCAGTCCATGTCCTAGTCCTGTTAATTCTACATGGAAACCTACCCTAGGATTTCTACTTCTCTTCCTATTACTTGCCACACTGAGCTACTGTCCTCTCTCCCTAGACTGCCCCAATAACCTCCTGGGGTCTCTCTATTCCAGCTCTTGCCCCCTCCAATCCATTTTCCTCAAGGAGCCAAAGTAATGTCTTAAAAATGGTAATGGGATCAAGTAGATCACATCAAATCACTTTCCTGCTCAAAACCTTCCAATGACTTTCTTTTGCACTTAGAAGAAAATCCAAATTACTTATGATGGCCAGAAAGATCCCACAGGAATAGGCCAAGGACTCTCTAACTGCCTTTATTCTCCTAATTCCAGCCCCAACCACATTGGCTTCTTTTCATTCCCCCCCAACTCACTGTTCCCTCTGCCTGGAATGCTCTTCCTTTCCACTGAGTGTTACCAGCTCATTTTCATTCTTTGAATCACAGCCCCAATGTCACCACCTCAAAGAGGTCCTCCCTGATTGCTTCCTCTCCCACCCCTGAGCGCCCTTGGCAACACCCTGATCATTGCCTTCCTATGAAGTATTACACTGCAGCATTACCTCATGTATTTATTTACTATTTATTTCCGTCTCCCCCACTAGGACATAAGCTCAAGGGGGCAGGACCTAGTGGCTGTCTTTAGCATCTAGCTCCTGGCATCTTGCCTGGAATTTCCTGGAATCTCAATAGTTCTTTGGAGACAAAATTATTTCCTAAATTATAAAGTTACTAAAAGAATTTGGTCAAGTGTTCTGATTTTACCAAAAATCTCATAAATAGTATAGATTTTCATCCTACTTAAAAATTTTTTTGTTTTTTTTTTAAAAGTACCAAAATATTTAAGATTAAGACAATAAAATACATTCAGACATTGTTAAAAAGGGATGGATTTTGCTTCATGTAACAGCTTCATTTTTGGAAACTCCTTAATTTTACCTGTCCTACAATTTCACAGAGCAATTTTAATTTTTAAAGCTCTTGACTCTTGGTTTCACTTATATGTGGAACATAAGGAATAGAATGGAGGACATTAGGAGAAGGAAGGGAAAAATGAAGGGCGGGGGTAATCAGAGGGGGAGAGGAACCACGAGAGACTATGGACTCCGGGAAACAAACTGAGTGTTTCAGAGGGGAGGGGGGTGGGGTGAAGGGGTAGCCCAGTGATGGGTATTAAAGAGGGCACGTTCTGCATGGAGCACTGGGTGTTATGCACAAACAATGAATCATGGAACACTGCGTCAGAAACTAATGAAGTACTGTGTGGTGACTAACATAACATAACAATAATAAAAAAGAAAATCTCTTGACTCTTTTCTAGTTTAGTTATTTCTGTATGCAGTAATGAAAGAAAGCATTAAATACATTTCATTATGTGATAGGCACATTATTTCTCTGAAAAAGCTCAGAATTCGCAGGAAAAAATATCATTTCGGGGAGTTGTACGGCCAACAGGGTCAGAGGCAAAATTGGTAGAAGTGACACCCAGGACGCTGTATCTCGTCCTCAGAGGTGCAGCTGTTGTGGGCACGCACAAAGATTTTTAACTTATTTTAAGGAAACTATTGCTCTCCCGGGATTATCAATGTCCAAATCGCACCTTCCAACCACTTTCTCTCCACCCCTTGTCTGTTCCCATAAAATGTGGTGCCTTCTCCCCAGAGCTTTCTTAATGCAAAGTCATGCATACACATTGGACTTCAGATAAATAAATCCCTGCCTATTCACGGTTTGCTTTTTGTATCACAAAGCTCCCGCTGACCAGCCAGCACACACAGAGCCTCTAAGGCTTCCGTGGCTTGATTTATGTTGCAGTCTCTTAATTCATACGTATGATGCCACCACTGTATATTATAGGGGCAGGGCCATCTCTTCTATAAATTATGAAATCAGTTGGAAGGCTTGATGGCCTGTTAGTGAATGCGGGCTCCGTGAGCATGAATCTCACACCGGGCAGTCAACAAAGTGCGGGCGTCAGGCCAACCCACCAGCGCTGGAGCCTTTCGACTGCAAGTCAGGTTCACGGAGTTGAACAAGTGTGGAAGATGGATCGCAGAGCCACCCGCCAGGCTGTGGTAGGATGCAAAGGACAGTGGTGGCTTTAGACTGAAGAAACTTGAGAAAGCCTCTGTGGAATATCCGCAAGTAGGCCAGGACAGTGGGGAAGCTGCAGGAAAGGGGCATCCGAGAGAGAGCGGCCGGGACATCACAAAAGGGGCGCCCAGTGGCAAAGCATCTCCAGCCTACAAAGAATAAGGATCTGGGAGACAGAAACCAGTTCACTAAGGATGCACGGGCTGAACACATGGGACCCAGAGGGGTGTGTGGTCTGTGCGTGCACGCACACAGAGACACATACCAGAAACCAGGCCAGCTTCCTTCCACAGTCACCCATTTGTCAGAGGTGTCACTATTTTTAAAGTCCTCTATAAATCTTAGAATTACATTTTAAATTTTCCTATACAAATAATACATGGCCTTTGCCCCTCCCCCAAATCTCTCTCTTTCCCCCTCTCTCTCTCTTACACACGCACACACACAATTGTCCTCAAGTGTATAGCGTAAAACATGGAATGTCAAGTCTCCATATACACCTCCCAACACTATTCCCTAGATGTAACCACCATGAACTGAAGGTTTCAAGTTCTTTCTAACCTTCTTTGAAGCTTCCCGAATCAAGTTCAGCTTCGTTCTCTTTCTCCAAGAAAACAACATGCTTGGAACTCACACCCTCATGAGTGAGGGGAGTAGCTGTCCAGGCTCATTCTCTGCACTCACCACCCCACCCCCCAGCCAATACTAGACTCCTTCCTGGAGCCCTGTTTGCTCTTAGGAAAACCCCAGTGGTTCTCCCCAGTGCCTACCACATGGCGTCCAGACCTGTCATCCGTTCTCAGCCCTCCTTATCCAACCACATTCCCTCCAGAGTCTTCCATCCAGCGAGAGCTGTCCCCCACATTCACCTTATCCATTCTGCCCTTGGTTTCTGCCCAGGCCCTCCTCTGCCTGGTGCACTGTCATTGTGTCCTCCGCCCACCTACCTCTCCTCCCTTGTTTGTTCATCTCTTTCCTCCTATTCTTCAATGCCCACCTCACACTCTACTTCTTCTGCAGAGCATACCTGCTCCTCCAGGCCAGCAGCTCTCTCTTTTCCCTAAATACCTATTGAGTCACATGGCTTAGCATGTATTGTTTTCTTTTTTTTCTTTTTTTTTTTTTTTTTTAAAGATTTTATTTATTCATTTATTTGAGAGAGTGAGAGAGAGAGAGAGCACATGAGAGGGGGGAAGGTCAGAGGGAGAAGCAGACTCCCTGCCGAGCAGGGAGCCCGATGCGGGACTCGATCCCGGAACTCCAGGATCATGACCTGAGCCGAAGGCAGTCGCTTAACCAACTGAGCCACCCAGGCGCCCAGCATGTATTGTTTTCTAATTATGTGTGGGGTGTTAATTTTCTCTCTTCCAATTAAAAGGAAATCTCTTGAGGTTAGGCAACTCACCTAAAGAGTTCTGTTGGTCCCACAGAACCTGGTCTCATGTTGAACGTTGAACGATTGGGAAAAGTCACAGTGTTCAGGAAATGACCAGACAACAGAGAAAGTTTGCTTTTCACGCACTTATCTCCCCCACTATTTTGTACGCAGGGCCAGCTTTCACTTTTTTGCTTTTGGTTTATGACCCTATAATCATTCCCTTTTATGTGGTCATTAAGATAGAGGTGAAATTACCTTCAGGGCAAGGCAACTAATAGGTTTGGTGGATTAACTGCACTCTTCCTTTCAGGGATAAGAATGTGTGTGTGTGTGTGTGTGTGTGTCCTAGAAATTTGGAAAGATGCTTTCACTCTCAAAAAAGCCAGCCCTTGGAGGTACAGCAGGTAGTTAAGCCCTACCTACGATGTAAGACCCACTTGATTTTAACTTTAAACATTTAATCCATATGCCATTTCAACAACTTGTGAAATGCTTTCTTTTTTCTCATTTTAGTGGAGAAGAAAATTTTAAAGTAAAGGGTAAATCTACTGGTGTATGACATATGGAGGTCAAGATCTTACATAGATTTTCAGCATTAAAGCAGAATGAGTAGACTGCAAGATTACAAAGAAAACAAATTCAGAGCAGTAACCTTTTGAGAACTGCCAAATTGCTGGCAAGATGAAAATGGGGTTGCATTTGAGAAATTATGCAGCGTTGTGCTTTGCTTCTTGGAGAAATATACAGCACAGAGAAGTATATGTGTTTTCGTTTGAAACTATTTTTAATATTCATAATGACACCAACTGAAGCAAATGTGACTATGTGTAGAACATGCAGTAAATGGTAAGTGGTCGTCGTGAGGAGGGGGGAAGTTACATGGAAACAGAGGCTCTGGTGAACCAAGTATATTTTTGAAATATCAGACACATTCAGCCTGGATGCTGAAGATCGCTGAAGCAGGGTGAGAAAGAAGTCGAAAATTTGCCCAGAAAAAGTCTGAAATCATAGCACACAGAGGGCTGGATTCTCAGAAATAGGGAAGAAGGGGATATATAGAAGAAAATGTCTCTCTGCATATCATAAATATAGCAAAATTTCCAGTATATGCTGCTATTTTACTTCTTTATTTTGGCAGACCATTTGTGACTAGTGATGGGTGGGGCTGTTCTTGCATGTATGTTGCAGCCAAGTATGATGAATGCTCAGACTATTTTTCCTGACCTTACATGAATTTACTTCTGTTTTTTTTTCTCCCTCATGTGCCTTTTCCTGGTGTTTTCTCTCAGACGGGGTTTCCGGGCAGCTCCATCCAGGATCATATCAGAGATACTTGGAGTAATTCCATTTAGATATAAAATAGACCCATTTCTGAAATGTGTTCCCTTATTTCCTTCATTTATTTTGACATACACAAGAGAGCAAGCCAATGAGAATTTAAGTAACCTAAGATTAATAAAGAAACAAACACATACTAATAAAGATTTAACTCCTACATCCATCACTTTTTTCCAGGCTTTAAACAAATGTTACTTATAGGTTTTTCCATAGTTCAATCAGTATATCAGATCTTTGAGTCTATTTTATTTTCAGATTTATTTTCCTACTCATATATTTCTACATATTGATAAAGCACACACATTTCTTATTTATAATACCTATTTGATATTCTGTGTTCTTAACATACCATAGTTTGTTTAGCTGTTTCCCTTTGGTACTGCATCTGAGTTATTGTCAAATTTTTACTATTACATACACCAGTGATTCAACCATCTGTGTAAGATATCACTTATTTATTTCTTCTTTAGATTTTTTTTTAATTTTATTTATTTATTTGACAGAGAGAGACAAGCAAGAAAAGGAACACAAGCAGCGGGAGTGGGAGAGGGAGAAGCTGGCCTCCCACTGAGCAGGGAGCCCAACGTGGGGTTCGATCCCAGGACCCTGGGATCATGACCTGAGCCGAAGGCAGACGTTTAGGGACTGAGCCACCCAGGCACCCCTCTTCTTTAGATTATTTTTAAGGTATTTTCAAAACTGGAATTCCTGCATGAAAAGGAAGTGAACTATGGCTCCAAAACTCCCATAACCTCCATCCAAATTGTCCTCCCGGAAGTTTCCATCAATTTGTTGTGCCAACAGCCACGGAAAGTGTGTCGTTTTCCAATACCCCCTATAAAATTGAACTTTCTCACATTTAGTCATTTTTGCTAATTTGAGAAATTCATTGAATGACCTTTTATTTGTATTTCTCTAATTTCAAAAAAGGCTGTGATTTTTTAATGTAATTATTTATAGACTGTATTTCTTCATATACCATGTCTGTTCATCTCTTTTGAACATTTACTCACTTATATGTTTGTATGAATTTTTGTATGTTTTTGTAATAGAAACGGTAGAGAACAGGGGTTGAGAGCATGGCTCTGAGGCCAAACTCCCACATTTGAATTCAGTCTCCTCCACTATCAGCAAGTAAACTTCAGCAAGTTAATCAATCATCCTGTGTCTCAATTTTCTCCTCTGTAGAATGGTGATGATAATAGCATCTACCTCACCAAGTTCCTTTGAAGTTTAAACGGGTCTTTACATGTAAAGTGCTAGAACAGCGGCAGGCAGATAGTAAGTCTGTGTAAATGTTTGTTTACTATTATAAATAAGCCTTTGAGTTAAAGTACTTTTAACTTATTATTCCATTATTTTTCCATTCTGTTACTTTCATTCTGATGTTTATTCTATGACATTTAATTGAATATAAAAAAAATCCAAGTATGCCTTTTTATTGCTAGAAGAAGCGTCATTTTATAACCACTCCTCGATGATTTGGATTTTGTTGACTGCATGGTATTAGAATCTGGCTTCAAGTGAGGGCAATATTCAAAATACTTTATAATTGTTTTAGAAAACAATTGAAATATTTAATAATTCACAACATTTAACAATGATTAACAATTGTTTCAGGAGTCAATCAAAATATTTAACAATGATAGAAATGAATCAACCAAGGGGCACCTGGGTGGCTCTGTTGGTTAAGTGTCTGCCTTCAGTTCAGGTCACGATCCCAGGGTCCTGGGATCGAGCCCCACATCGGGCTCCCTGCTCAGCGGGGAGCCTGCTTCTCCCTCTCCCTCTGCCGCTCCCCCTGCTTGTGCTCTCTCTCTCTCTCTCTTTCTCTCAAATAAATAAAATCTTAAAAAAAATAAATTAATCAACTAGAGCAAGGCACCCACCAATCAGAACAGAGCTCAACAAATCAGAAGTTGGCATCAACCTGTGAGAATCTACTAGATAAATATTATCTGTGTGCTCCAGGAAACTCTTTTCTGTACTGTTAGGCCATTGTTCAGTTAACACGCATTTGATAGCAAATCCTTTCCAAACCATGGTATTACTTCTGATTTGCAATGCCGTCATTTCTCCTTTTAAGAGGGATATTTAGGTGGTGTAATTGCGTTCAAAACACCTGTCTTTCACCTTTTACTTCTAGTTACTTAAAATATCTAGCTACAGCTACTTTCATTAGTACCATACTAATTGCGACATAACGTCAGGGATAAGCGAAGTTCAGCTTGCGATGGAGACTTCACATGGAATATTCATTGTATACAAACCACTTAAGCCACACAATACAGATTAAGAGATTGCTAAATCACAGTGCTAAAACTTGCCAATAAAATGTGAGGAAGACAGTAAGAAATCGTATTTTCCACACATTATAATACATATCGAGATGTTTGGAGCCCTTGGCTGTTGGGAATGAGGTGGTTACTTGCCTTCGTGTAGGCACGGCTACAGCTCCTTGGTTATCCAAAGGGTATTGACGAGCAGATAGAGTACACTCTGTCGATCGGTGCTGCAGAATTCTATCATTGCAAGTGTCTACTCCATTGATATTTGCTATTTTTTTTTTCCTCAGAGAAGTGAAAATATAATTATAAGTTGTCTGTTTGGCTTATATATGCTTTGTACCCCCATTTCTTTTTCCACCTCCTAGTTCTCAAGTTGCAGGAACCGCTTCTTAGTAGCAGCCCAGTGTGCTGCTGGGCATGGCACTCCGAAAAAGGTAAATAAAAAGAGAGCTGCATTTTCCAATCATATTAGCACAGCTCCCAGGGGTACATCTTACGAGGAATATTATGACTTTGTTCATCACATTTTCTTCATTCTGTCTCTCCCCTTTCAAATTTTAACTGATGCATTTCATTGTGTGCGCATTTTCCTAACACTTTTGAATTTATCTGTTGGAAATACAGGGTGGCCCGTACTGGTAGAGAGACACCCCCTAGTATGCCGAGAGGCAGCCTAATAAAGTTGGCACATGATACGTGAGATCAAATACATGCAAAAGTTACCTTAAGAGATATGGCCCAGGCTAAAAGTGACAAGATCGGGCCTTGACAATGGCTGATCAACGGGGTTAAGATATTCTAAGAAAGCATGTGTCAATACTGAGGAATCAGCAACTTGGAAATCCGGAAAGTGAGTGTGAGGAGCAACATGTCGGGGTTCATGTTAGTCATCTGGGGGGAGGTGCCCACTGAGCAGAGTGAAAGGGTATTAGATGCGTCCCCAAGGAGCAGAGGAGTGTATTAGGTAAAACCAAAGCAGAAGCTTCTGTTCAAATCCCAATGCCACCACTTACCAGTGACTTAACGCCTCTGGACTGGTTTTCTCATCTGGAAAATGGAGATGATGATACTACTACTTACCTCCTGGGTATTGAAATAAGGTCATATATAAAAGCATTTAGAACGCTGACAAATGCATGAGGAGTATAGAAGTTGATACTGAGTAGAGCCTTTAGATTGTACCCAATATGTAGCAAGTACTCGATGTTAGCTGTTATTTTGATGATACTGATAATAAATATCATGGTGCTTTAATAACATAATCACAAAAGGGACCCCCTAATTATCAAGTGTCTTCCCATGCAGACTTGCCTAGTGGAGAGCATGTGCTGATCTAAGAAAATGACTGTCCAGTTCAATGACGTGGTTCGAGCTGTCATGGAAATTAATCTTCTGCTGTCGACATCATTTTATTATGAATTTGATTAGCATGACTCCTTCTGAGGAAATAACAATCATCTGCTTTGTGGAACTGCAATGCTGAAAGCCAGCCTTTATTTATTTTTTTTTTTTAAGATTTTATTTATTTATTTGACAGAGAGAAACACACCGAGAGAGGGAACACAAGCAGGGGGAGTGGGAGAGGGAGAAGCAGGCCTCCTGCTGAGCAGGGAGCCTGATGTGGGGCTCGATCCCAGGACCCTGGGATCATGACCTGAGCCGAAGGCAGACGCCCAATGACTGAGCCACCCAGGCGCCCAAAGCCAGCCTTTAGATAGAGGTGAATCCATTAAGGTACCACCCCTTTGCAGCCTTCTGCCCGAGTGACAGGAAGACTGCAGCACGTCACAATCATATCCTCTGGGAAACCACTCATGACATGACACCTGTTGAGCTTGCATGAGAAAGTTCTAGCAGAGACAAAAAGTTTAGTTGACTTGTGAGCCCTACCCCCCTCCCCGCTCCTCTGGCCAGCACTTGTGGACCATGAGAGTCTCAAGCTACACTGTAATTGTGAACCTGAAAATCAGAAACATCTACAGAATTATGTATAGCCAAAGAGCTTTTCTGTTAGCATTAGTTGCTACTCAAGGAACTACATATTCCAGCAGAGATGGGGCATCCACAAGAATTTTGTTCTACTGATAGTATTTAAATTATTTTGTGTATCATCTGTTACATTCACCTAGTGGCAATGCTTTGACAAGCATGGCAGTTAAATATCTGCCAAGCACTCCGCAGGTTGCAGGGCATCTGACCAAAGGTCACGGAGTCTGCTGGAGGTTTGCTGGAAGAGTGAGGCAGGCCTTTACTGAAACTTTGGCTGAAAGCCCCCACTGGGCAGATACGTTTTCTATGGTCTTATTCGTTTAAAATTTAATAATTTTCCAGCATTTATTGCTTCGACCACAAGCTCCCCATAGCAAAGGGGAAAAAAAAGTAAAGACCTTCCCTCTTGCTTTAACCTGTAGTACTTTTATAGAATGCTATTGTCTGAAACCAAATGCCAGGACAATGATGGTGGAACTGGGTGAAAGCTACTGGCTGGACTCCAGGGCAAGGGCTGAACAGCAACCTCGCTCCTCCATCCCAGAGCCCAGGCCCATGCATGAGTAATGGGAATCGGCTCCGGGGGCTGAAGATGCTGTCATGATCCAGAGAGCCAGGGTGCTGTCCTCATCCCAGGTATAGCAACACCTGGCGTTCTTCCCAACCCTTGAAGATAAATAGTAGGTCCCTTATTGAAACTTTTTTGCTCTCTAGTGAAATATCCATAATTCATTCATCATTCCTCTTAACAGATGGTTTGGATGCCATCATGAGCTTGGTAAGATTCACCCAGAAGACCCTTCAGGAGGGCCAGATCCTCTGTAGGTTTTAATCCTCAAATATGACCAATAGCTTTTAAGCTATCTTGGGCCTAGCCGAGATCATATAAGAGCTGCTATGGATTCTCAGACCAAGACCAGACCCTAGACCCAGAAAACATGGGATCTTGACCTCAGGAACTGAAGGGAGGGCTGTATTGCTTCAGCTCACCTATCAAAGGTGTCAGGTGACTACCTTTCTATGTTGGCTCCAGAAGGTTCTCAGAAAGGAATCCATGTGCTTGTGTGACCCAGCTTTGATAAAACAGTCAAAATTCGCCTTGAACTTGTCATTCTTGGGACAGAGCAAAGTCTTAAGAACATTTTTTTTTAAACTGTCAAAATACAGGAGTTAAACTTAAGAGGCTAATAAAAATAAGAAAAGAGTAATAAAACTGTCAACTCCTCTTTTCTCTCCAAGCTGTATTTAGGAAAAATTATATTTGTTCTCTTATGGAAAGAAAAGACTGTCAGTTTTAAGGGCCCAGCAAACAAGAAACAGGGCATGTTAATTGAAAGAATTATTGTAATCAAAGTCTGAGTGCAAAATTACATCCTTCATAATTTTACACTTAAGTGAAGTGCATTTCTGTCCATGCCTGGAAAGAAAGAATTTTCCTCATGTCTGACATATCAAATACCAAAAACCTTGCCAGCAGTAACCAGAGAATAAAGTTGGATGGTTTTAAAAGCTTTTTATTGTCATGAACACAAGGATGTGAAAAATGCATTGTCATTCCTTTATGGAGGCATCTAGGTGTGCGATCATTGATCAACACCGCAGAAAGTGTGACTGGAGACAACAGAGCAGAGAAAAAGAAATGCTATAGTTCTAAAAAAGTTTAAATATATACATATGTATTTATATTTCTACATACATATTTCAGAATTCAAGTACTGTGACCTAAAATATTCTTACAAAATAAATATCAGCTAAATGAATCCAGGCACAACTTGATGAAAGTCACTATACCATATGCATTTATGACACAAGCAAAACTAGGGGTCAGAAGAATATGACACTGATGCTTAATCATTTTTAACACCTCTTTTTTCAAAAGTCAGTGGTAGATACAATCTAAATCTAATATGAGGACCGCTTAGGATCAGTCCTTCAAGCATTAGGCCCGATTAATACAATAAAGGACAGAGCTCTCGAATGAGCCAAGTGGAAGAGGAGGGCCAGGAGCCTTAATTCAGCTCTGCTCTACTGATCGGTGCATATCGAGCATCACATGGCCGATGTTCCAACTGATCCTGAATCATTTCTCTGTAACAGCAAGCAGCTTTTCCTGAGCCATCCCTACACTTTCCCTCTGTTTCTTTTCTTTCTTTTTTTTTTTTAAAGATTTTATTTATTTGTTGGAAAGAGAGAGAGAGAGCACGAGCAGGGGGAACAGCAGGCAGAGGGGGAGGGAGAAGCAGGCTCCCCGCTGAGCAGGGGGCCCGATGCGGGGCTCGATCCCAGGACCCCGGGATCATGACCTGAGCTGAAGGCAGACACTTAAGCGACTGAGCCACCCAGGCGTCCCTCCCTCAGTTTATTTTATGACAAATGGCTTCTTAAAATTAAAAATACAGAGATGGTATTGTAATCAGAATGTAACAAGAATGTGCCGTTTCTCAGGGTCAAGCTAAACCGTCTTGAAGTCAGTGTTCCTCAAAGTGGGGTTCCAGACCACTGACATGGGGATTCCCTGAAGAGTACCTTGCTTACCAGCAGGATTCCTAATTCCTATCCAAGACCTAATGAATCAGTCTTTCCCAATATGGGGACTGGGCCTGGGCCTTTTCCATAAGCCCGCCAGGTGATGCTCTTACACACTAAATCTTGAGAAATAACCCTTAAAGGAATTGCACTTGGGACTTGAACTTAATTAGCCTTATATAAATCAGAGGTTCACTGGTGCACAATAGAATCCCTTGGGGAGGTTTAAAGCCACACAACCATGACTGCTCCTCAGCCCCAGAATGTCTCATTTGGATGGCCTTAGGTGAGGCCTGGGAAGGAGCAATTTTTTTTAAGTTACACATGTTATTCTAATATACAACTAAGATTGGATGTTCATAAGCAGTATTATTCACAATAGCCAAAGGTAGAAAACAACACAAGTGTCTTCCAACGAATGAATGGATAAACAAATTGTGGTATATACATACAGTGATAAACCTTTTAGCCATAAAAAGGGAGTGAAATCCTGATATATATATTACAATATGGATGAACCTTGAAAATATTATGTTGGGTGAAATAAGTCAGACATAACAGGACAAATATTGCATGATTCCACTTATATGAGGTATCCAGAATAGACAAATTCATAGAGACAGGAAGTAGAAGAGAGATTACCAGCACCTGGAGGCAGAGGGAAATGGAGAATTAGTGGCCACTAGTTACAGACTTTCTGTTTGAGGTGATAGGAAAGTTTTGGAAATATATAATAGTGATAGCTACACAGCATTGTGAATGTCTAATGCCACTAAATTGTACACTTAAAAATGGTTGCACTTGTAAACTTCATGTTATGTATATTTCACCCCAATAAAAAAGTTTTTAAAAGGCAAAAACATGGGGCACCTGGGTTGCTCAGTTGGTTAAGCGACTGCCTTCTGTTCAGGTCACGATCCCAGAGTCCCAGGATCGAGTACAGCATCGGGCTCCCTGATCAGCGGGGAGTCTGCTTCTCCCTCTGACCCTATCCCCTCTTGTGCTCTCTCTCTCTCACTCTCTCTCTTTCTCAAATAAATAAAATATCTTTTAAAAAAAGGCAAAAACATATCAATGATCTTAACTAGGATTGAAAACCTTTGTACCTAACGCATACAGGTGAAGCAAACAGCCTGCCACAGGAAAAAATTGAGCTTCTCACTCCATTAATAAAAGGCGTTTACCAACTCCCCATTGACCCTTGAAAAAAGGGGAAGTCCTTAGCATAGCCTAAAAGCCCTCTGTGATTTGGCCATGGACTACCCACCCAATCTCATTTCTGATCACCACCCTCCATCCTTTGCTTCAGCAATAACTCCAAACTGAGTGACGCGTAATTGTCTGACTACACCATTTGGGAGCACACATCCATGTTTTTCCCACATGCTGTTCTTCCTTTCTGCAAATCATCTCCTTGCCAGAGACCGCTGGTCCAGCTCACCAATTAAGGCCATGATGTCAACCCTGGCTGCATATTAAAATTTCCTACAGAGCCTTTTAAAACTAAGCATGCCTGGGCCACTCCTTAGACCAATGAAATAAGTCAATGTCAGGAGTGGGAACTGAGCATCAGTCATTGTCTTAAATGCTCCCCAGGTGATTCTAATGTATGAGTGTGACTGAGAACCACTTCTTTATTACTCAGTGTGTGGTCCGCTGACCAGCAGCCTTGACATCATCTTGGAGCTTGTTAGAAATGCAGAATCTCAGGACTCATCTTAGACCCACTGATACAGAATCCTCACTGTAACAAGATCTGCAGGTGATTTATTTGCTCATTAAAATTTGAGAAACTCTCTTAAAGCTCATCTCAGGACTTTAAGTAGCCTTTCCGGGCCACTCTGCCCTGTTGACCACTTGTGCCTAGAACTTACTTCTATATGTGCATTTCTCTTATTGTACTAAGATTTTGAGATCTTGTAGACAACATTTTATCTTTATATCTCCAGTAGCTAGCAGGTTATCTAGCTTCCATAAATAATTACTTGAATTATATTAAATTTTAAAAGCAACAACCTTATCATCAGCATTTCAAAAATAATGATAACACCCCAAAACCAAAGACTAAGGCATAACAGAGTAAAAGGGCCCACTGATGGAGCAACTATTATGTGCCAAGACCTTCAAACATGGAACGTGCACCCTTAGAAGAGCCCCACGGGATAAGTGTTAGCATCTCAATTTTATAGATAGAGTCACTGGAGCTCAGAGATGAGAAGAAAGTTGGTCGCGAGCTGGTGCGTGATAGGGATTTGAATCTAGCTCTGCCTTGTTCCACAGCCAGTTGTTCTGAGCTGCTAGCAATTTAAAAAAACAGCTCATATTTCAGAACATCCTGAGTATACCTCTATTCTCTCCTGAATTCCTCTCCCTACCTGCCCTCATCATCTCTTCTTATCAGTGAGTGTGACCTCCCTTTAGCCAAATTCCTCTCCCCACTGGCTCTTTTCTCTCAGTCTTTATTTTCCTCCCCTTCAATGACTTACCTTGTCCCTCCACAGGGATTGAAGTACATTTTGGACTCTTGTTTTAGTTGTTAAATGTATTTCCTCTTTCTAAAATTCACTATCAGGTCAATTAAATTCCTCAGTAAGTAGTTAAGATTTCTGGTAAGTCCTCTTCTGATAGGACGTGAAGTAGGTTATAGATTTAAATACGATCTGAAGCTAATTTTAATTGAAAGTAAGAAACTTCACCGTTGCTTCTCTTTGGCTTGATTTTATGCAACAGATAGAAATTATAAGCCTAAATTCAGTTGTTTTTTGTTGGAAAGTAAGGCTCCAAGGAAAACTCTTATCTTTCTTTACCCTCCAACAGAAAAGGAACACAACTCGGCTTCACTTCTTTTTCTTCCGTGGATCAAACTCCAGCTTGGATGGAAACATTTATTTGAGAAACTAAATGGTTTATTATTTATCTAGGTGTCATGTGTAAATATCCATCTTCACTGAAAACTATAACAAATTTTGCAATCTAATCCACAAATACATATTTTTCTTTGAAAGAATTAAAAAAAAAATAGAACATTTCAAAAACTTCCTAAGAAAAAACAATGGCAACATTAAGTTAAGCAAAATGTCAAGGCTGAAAACCCCCAAATTTAATATAGAACAATAATTCCTTTGCTGGAATAGAATTTGAACAGAAAAGAAATAGCACTGTGATATATAGCCTGGTATACCCAAATAAAGATTACCACGATATTTTATGATAGCACTGTAAGGCCAAATGAAATAAAATTACTGCAGGGGTGAGTTTCCACAATGTCAAAATAACAAACCAGCTATGGCAATTCAACCCCAAACAATATTACATGTGATGTGCAATATACCCTCTTCGGGTGTCTTCTCCCCTACACTTCTTGGTGAGAACTGTATCCACTGTGAAGAGTCGGCCATCACCGTAGGGGGACCAACATTCCTCGTGTGTACAGAACTCCCCCAGTGTTAGCTCTTCCCCCTGCCCTGAAACCCCCTCAGTCCCGGGCAAACTGTAATCTTTGGCCACCCCAGCTGGCAGTCATGTTTGTGCCTGACCACACCCCCTCATTTGCATGTTCAGGGGTGATAGTCTGACTCAAACTGAGTCAGATGCATACTCTCGCCTGGTAAATCTTTCTTTGCTGCAGCAGGTTTGGACTGGAAGAGATGTAAACCAGGTCCAGAGGAGCCAGGCCACTGCAAGATAGAGCTGGTTGTATGTCCTCTACTAGGCCTCACATCTAATGCGGTACCCTTCACATTGTAGATGTTAGGATTCTCTATGCTCATTTGACACCTTTTTTAGCAGTAAAAAGTCTTCTGACTGCAAAATCAATATATTATGACAATTTTCTGACTGATGGCATTCGAGCGTATTGAGGAAGGAAGCCTATTTCTAATGACACACAAGTACCATATGGGCTGGTGGCTTTGCTGGAGGCGACTGTGTTCGGTGATACGCATTAGGGGAATCCAAGAATGCCACTCTGTGAGGAGAAGGGAAGACAAAGAAGCCATGCAGCACAAACAAAGAGCAGAGCCCTCGCATGTAAAGGCAGGGGAGTCGGCCCCAGCTCCTCATTCTAGTCTTCTGCTCCTGAGCCTGACTGCCTCCTTAGGAAGGTACTCAGACACCTGATAATAAAATCTTCCTTTTTGTTTACATCGAATGAATGGATTCTAAAACTTAGAATCAACAGAGCTAATTCCATGATTTGCATCCAAAAGTTAAAGACGTGAAAATAAAGCAACTATGTTATCTGACAAAATTGCTCATTTTATTTATTCTCTGAAATGATCAGACATTTTAATAAAAATAATTCATCCTCTCTATGTAGACATAGCCTCTGCAAAAAAAAATTATTAGAGAAATCATAACTGGGAAGAACATTTTAAGTGTATGTTGCCAATACACTTAGCGAATAATAATAAAGACATCTGGGAGTACAGTATTAATAGTAAGTACCCTTTGGATGTCTGTAAATAGATATTATTAAATTTTAGTAATCTAACAAATTCTGTATGAGGACTTAGCCTGATGGGTAAAGATGTTGTTACTGGCAAAGAGATTAAAAATGAGCATCAAATTTGTTTATCTCTCCCTTTTAGTGATGGGCATATAATGCCATCCTTGAAATAGTGAAATGCAGTCTTCAATTAAATCCTTGATAAGAAACTGCAGAATATCCATTCCACTTCAAATTCTTCTTATAATTGTAAGTCTTGATATTTTTCAAAGCATATTGTTTGTGTCAATCACATGTAATATCTAGAGTCTATCACATGAAATGTAATTCAGTCGTGGGATTGCAAGGTTTCTGTTCTGTAGCATCACTAATAATGGTAATACTATGCATTTCTAGGGGGCTTTTCTTTAAAAGTAGTTTGGAGAATTGTCTTGTTGACTTGCACCTTGAGATAGAGGCAGCACCAATGTTGCGCATAGGAAAAAGAAATCTTTCTAATGTATTCTAAAGAAAGCCACTTTCTTCAAACCTTTACTTACCAACATTATACATTCTGTAGCAAAACAAAATGAGCTCTGCATCTCCTGGCATAATTGAAAAGCTTATTTTTAAATGCCATATGTTACTATGATTCATGCTGTGTTTTTAATGATTATCGCACATGCAAGCAAAATGCTATATTAGCTTTATATTCATGTAATTCCTGATAATCACAAATACACACAATGAAAGACAGGAACAATATCAGTGTGCCGGAGATGCAAAGAATCTCAAAAAGTTCTCTAATCTTGCATCTCATCTTTATAGACGATTGAACTTAAGTCATCCAAGACAAATGGTAGCATTTCCTTTTCAATTTAATAAGTGCTTTATGGAAGTCCACAATGCCACCCAAACTACAGAGAATAAAAGAAAAGTTGGACCTGATTCTATCCCATTTTTAAGGAATATACAATATTTTTTTCGAAAAGGTATAAAATAAATAGAAAATAAACAATAGTATGTATATCTTGGGATGCATACAGTAAAGGCTCTCAAATTTTAGCATACATCAGAATCCCTTGGCAGGTTTGTGAAAACACAGATTTCTGGGCTCCTACCTCCCATTTCTGATTCAGTAGGTCTGGGGCGGGACTCAAGAATTTGCATTTTCAAGAAGCTTCCAAAGGATGCTGATGTTGCTGGTTCCCAGACCTTATTCTGGGACCCAAGGCAGTAAAATATAGGGCTTAAAAAGGCAGGCTATGGAGTTCAAGTGAAGAATTTGAATTCCACCTGCATAATATTGCATAAGTTGTTCATCCTCATTGCCTCAGTTTATTTGCCTGTAAAATGGAAACAAGTATTTTTATGGGAATTAAATGAGATAATGCCTGTAAAGCAATAGCACAGTGCCTGCCACATAGTAAGCCCACAACAAGTGTTCGTTATTAAGGCTATTTTAGAGAAGTAGTTCCTTAGTACTAGTTAGGAACTAACTACCCGTTCTCAAACCAGTACTGGTATGTGAAACACAGACACACACACACACACACACACACACACACACACACACTACTACTACTACTACTACTACTACTACTACTCTATGGTAGTATAAAGTTATAAAATGTCTTTTCTTAGGAACCATTTTTCTGTTATCCTAAGATAACATATTTCCTAATTTTTGGTCCTGACATATATTTATGCATATGAAAATAATGGTAATAGGAACTGGCATTTACTTATTTGAATAATAAAAGCTTGACAATACCACAACTGTTACCCTCCCCCATGATAATTTGAGGTTGAAATAGGAAAAAATAAAGGAGAGGTAGGATTGGGGGCTTCCCAAGAGGGCCACCATGACTGCGTCATCCAGAGTATAATACTAGGAAGCCCACAAATCTCCGAAAGAAGAAAGGGAGTTCATATAGGACTGATGCTGAGTTGTGGCAAGAGTAGCAGACATAGGAAGGGGTCAGGAGGGCACTGTGCAAGAATGGAGTGCACAAAACACAGTGCTGGCTCTGACCCACTCACTGTAACAAGGCAAGGAACTGAGAAGTGCCTGGGTGGCCTCCATGTGACCTCCCCTAATAGGTCAATGTACAGCACAATACACACATCCGTGTTGCCATGGCAACTTAAGGCAACCGTATCTCAGGGTCTAACGTGAGAAGTCAGAGACTAAATCCTGCCCTGACCACCTGACTGATGATTTTTCTGACAGAGGGTTCAATAAAGCAAAATAAACTTAAACTCAAAATTCATTCTATTCTGCCAGAGTGGGGATGCAGGTTATCCCCTGGGGTTAAGGGATAGGCCCTGGGTGGCAGTCAAATGTTTCTGTCCTTGCTACCCCGGTCCATATCTAACCATCAGGCAAAAGACACTTACACCATGAGAAGCTCTCAAAGGTAAAATATAATTTCTGTCGATATTTTGGTGTAATTGTTTTGGCTCTAATTAACCACATTCTCATGCTATTAGACTAGAAAAAAACAATTCTAAGCAAAGATTTTGAAGAAATATTTTGTTAAGGTCCATTCAAACCTCTCTAGGTAGAGGTCAGGAATTGGAATCAGGGAGATGGTAGGATTCAGGAGAGGGGTAAAAGTTAGTGATATCTTTGGGGCTCACTATAATAGGTAATAACCAACTGTTTTGATGATTCAATGTTTTGAGCAAAGAAATGTCTACCCAAACCACCCATAACAAAAGGACCTGCTGCATGATAGACAATGTCAGTAACTAAGGGTCATTGAAAAGCATTGTCTTAGGGGATGGGAAAAAAATATCTGCAAACCATATATCTCAGAAGGGGTTAATATTCAAAATATATAAGCAATTCATCTAACTCAATAGCAAAAACACAAGTAACCCAATTAAAGAATGCGCAAAGGACTTGAATAGATAATTCTTCAACATACAAATGACCAACAGGTGTATAAGAAGGTAATCAACATCACTAATCGGCAGGGAAATGCAAATCAAAACTACAATGAGATATCACTTTACACCTGTCATAATGGCTATTAGTAAAAAAAGATAGTAAGCGTTGGCAGTGATGGGGAGAAAAGGGAATCCTGGTACACTGTTGGTGGGAATGCAAATTGGTACAGCTATTATTGAAAACAGTGTGGAGGTTTTAAAAATATTTTAAAAAGGAACTGTTGGGGCACCTGGGTGGCTCAGTCAGTTAAGCATCTGCCTTCAGCTCAGGTCATGATCCCGGAGTCCTGGGATTGAGCCCCACATCAGGCTCCCTGCTCAGAACGGAGTCTGCTTCTCCCTCTCCCTCTGTCCCCCTACCCTCCACTCATGCTCTCTCTCTCTCTCTTGCTCTTTCTCAAATAAATAAATAAAATCTTGAGGAAAAAAAGGAACTGCCATATGATCTAGCATTCAGGAATTTGAAATCAGAATCTGGAAGAGATACCTGGACTCCATGCTCATGGCAGCATGATTCAAAATAGCCAAGATACAGAAACAATCGAAATGCCCAGCTACAAAACAAAAGGGGCGTGTGCCTGGATGACTCAGTCAATTGAGCACTTCACTCTTGATTTACGTTTAGGTCACAATCTCAGGGTTGTGAGAGCGAGGCCCATGTTGGGCTCCTCCACGGGTGTGGAGCCTGCTTGAGATTTTCTCTCTCCCTCTCCCTCTGCCCTCCCCTCTCTCTCAAATAAATAACCAAATAAATGCCCATCTACAGATGAATGGGTAAAGAAAATATGGTAGGTATATACAGTGGAATATTATTCAGCCTTTAAAAAGAAGGAAATCCTGCCAATTGCAGGAAGATGGATAGGCCTGGAGGACATAAGCCAGTCCCAGAAGAACAAATACTGAACGATCTCACTTATATGTGGAATCTAAAATAGTCAAATTCATAGAAGCAGGGAGTAGAATGGAGGTTATCAGAGGCTGGGGGGAGGGAGGAATGGACAGGTGATGGTCAAGGGGTCCAGAGTCAGTTGTGCAAGATCAATTCTGGACATCTACTATACAGCATAATGCCTAAAGCTAACAATAATACCTTATTGTATATTTAATATTTGCTAAGGTGGCACATCTTATGTTAAGTGTTCTTACTATAGAAAAGAAAATATTAGGAGGGGGAGAAAACTTTGAGAGGTAAATGGGTATGTCTCCGACCTTAATGATAATGATGGTGTATATGTATCACCAAACAAGTTGTATACATCATATACATATAGTTTCTTACATGTCAATAATACTTCAAAAACGTGGTTAAAAAAAAAAAAGAAAAAGAATGAGCGAAAAGCATGGTCTCGGTTTGAGTTTCTCCAAAAGCCAACCCTGAGACAAAGATCTCGGTGCAAGTAGTTTGTTTGGGAGATGACCCAGGAAGCATGGCGAGAGCATGGAGAAGGGGGACAAAGAAAGGAGGGGAACCAATCAACTTAATTTACTGCAAGGGCAACTGGGGCTCAGGCCTGCTGGGCACCTATTGAGGAACTGTGTGGAGCACACCTCAGAACTGTCCCCTCACAGTAGCTGAGTTTGTATCCACCACCATCGCAGCCGGGAGAATGCACCCGGCACACCAGCTAATTGGCTAAGGGCCCGGGGCCAAGCTTTGAAATCCCTGGCCTCATTTGCGCTGAGGCCACACCACCCACGGCCCCACTCCCACCAATGACTGCGTATGGCCAGGATACTAAGCAGACATGTTCCCGAGAGACAGAAGACTCCTTTCTTGGGGACTTCAGCTCAAGGACTTCCTGTGGGCTTTGCTAAACCTTCCCTAGGCTGCATTGCCCTGTAGGATACATCCACCCAACTTTCTCGTCATCTACTCTGACAGGGTCAGACTTGTATCCTGGACTCACAGTTTTCTCAGCCTTCCCTGGGCCCCTCCCTATTTCTTCCCACAGAGCAATTTCCCTACATGCTTTTTTAATACCCCCTTAGCACCTGCTTCCTGGAAATCCGAACCAAACACATCCACAGCTGCCCATCCTTCCTTGATTGACGGTCACTCCTGGGGGAACTAACTTTCCAGCATTCCCAGTCTGCCCTGTGCCCTGGCTCCAGCAGCTCCCAGGACCAGCAGACCCCCTCAGGCCGGGAAAGGCAGGAAGCATCCTGGCAGGGCACTGTCAGTTTGTGGCCCCCGGGTGAGCAGAGGGGCAAGGCAACCGTAGTGGCCACACCTGCTCCTAGCATTATGGTTGGGCTGTCTGCTCGAGTATGCATATAGATTGTTGTGCTCTATAGACATGGCCAGGAGATAAAAAGGACTTTAGGCAGTAATATTTCCAGGCCTCTGTTAGGAAAAAAAAATATTCTCCACAATTAGGGTTACTCTGCTTTTCCTCTCTCAAGGTATCTAGAGTTTGTTTCATTTTCTTCCTGCTACTTTTCTCCTGACTTCCCAATTTGATTGCTTGTTATTGATTAAAATGGGAAATATTTTGTGCTCAGAACATTTACATCTTCTGGTAACAAAAAGACATAAAAAGACTCTGAAGAGGAGCTCTTAGCAACGAGTCTTAGAGCAGGCATTTAATAGTGTTTGTTTTCGTCCTACTTAGTCCCCTGGGGATAAAGGGCCATATGTATAATACGTAAGGTGCTGAGAGTCATATTCCTTGTGTGGTCATAAACTGAATCAAAATGATATAATTATATGAAAGCACTGCTATAAACTGTAAAGGGCAAAGAGGAGTTACTTTGAGATCTTCGTAATTCATTATTGCACTGGCTCAGGTGAGCCGTGGGTCAAGGCAAATCCTCAGAAGCAGGACACTTGCAACGAGGAAAAGCTTCCTAGAACATGGTTAGTATATAATATAATATGTCCTACCAAATGTGTGTTCGACTCTATCGGCTTACTTTAAACACAACTTAAAGCTCCTTCATGATATTCAGACAATAAAAGCAATTTTTAGCTATTGAGAAAACATTCTGTTCCATATGTTAGACAACATAACATGTGTTGTAATTCCAGCCTCCCTGAATGTTCTACATTTATTTGTAATTTAGTAGAATCAGTCTTCCGCCTTTGGGATATTAGAGTGCAATTTCATGCGTACCATTAAAAATATAGTTGATCTATTCTACAGCCTGCCTTAGCTGCAAATGTTGAGAAATTATTGACGCTGCACAATAAAGATGAAGAAACATGAAACCTTAAGAAAAATGAAGAATCTAATTTAAAAGAATGGAAAAGGCAGAGATAAAAATCAGGACAGTGACTGATCCAGCCCGATGCACTAATACATCTTTTATACTTTCTCTTCTTAAGCTGAATAATGGAGGTAGGTCAGAATTTGCATTGGTGTGAATCACTCAGATCAAGAGATAGGAAGAAGGAGATACATACATTATCTGGTCAATTTTACCAGATACAGTTCAATTGCTCAATGGTTCATCTGTCTTTTCCGAGCCAGATTTGAACAAAGGTGACCCTCAGAACTCGTTACAAAATCTTGTTATTTGAAAAACATTTTATTTTTGTATTTTCTTGAGACAGCCTCAAAGATTAATGTCTAAAATAAACTTGGCTGTTGAAAAATTTTAAAGATACAATCAGAAAAGTAATTCAACATGTCCCCAATGCTTTTAACTCCAGTGATGAAATTCTAATCTGCAACAAACTTGGAAAAAGCAACAACAATACTCTTGGGTTTTCATACCTCCTTATGTATGTCTTTCAGCCAACAATTTTAGCTCCAATTTCATCCAAGGCAAATTATATTAAACTTAACTAGAATTTTGTAGGCATATTCCTTCTCCCCTAATCATCCCAAGGAGTATGGTTGGCAAAAATTAAAATATTAAAGATGTCACAGATTTATCAGAACAAAGCAATGCTATATAAGCAAAAACAAAAAGGGGATGAGGGATGCTTAACGAAGAGGCAGTTCTATTCCTTCTGGGCTATGCTGTTCATTTGATAATGACCTTTCTTAACCTCAACTTATTAGCCGTAAAATGAGAGGGTTCAACTACCCTTGAGTTCTAAAATCCTATGTTTGTGTACATTCATCTTGTCCTGTAATTGCTTATTATCTGTGTCATCGTTAGATTTTTTTTATTCTTATAGCTAGCCCAATACCTAATACATAGGAGGGACTCAAGAAATATTTATCCGGTGAACGAACAATCATATGTAAATAAATATAAATCTCTCCCTCTCTCTACTCAAGTGGATATGTTCACAGAGGCTATATATTCATGGACTAAAGGTGATACCTTGTCTAACTGCTGGTCACAGATATCCAACATGCCTGAAAGCTCAGGAAACAGCATGACAACATGAAATAAAAGGCCTATGTGGGTGTCTGGGTATCTGGGTATTCGATCCTTTCCTTACATCGGCAACAAAGTAAGGGACAGATAGAAAAATAACATAAGAATTGCATGCTTCCATGTTTCTGGGGCAGAAATTCTTCCTACTGAGTATTAATTTACAATACTTTAAAACTTGAAGGACTAACTCATTCCATTGAATTCATCAAATATTTAGAAATAGTACAATGCTCCCTAGGAAAGAACTGTTTAGGTGCTATGTCTTCAATATTTAATTTGACATCTTGTTGTAGCATCAGAATATTGTGCTAAGCTACCACCATGTGCTCTTCTGGAATCATAAATTGACAATGGCATTGAGCAGCCCAGATGAATTTCCAAGTTTTATAAGTGTCTATGGAAAATGACACTGAAGTCTCACAAAAATATATATATTCTAAACTAGGAAAGGAATACTGGCCATATGCTAAATTAAAATATTTGGCCATATTTGGGGGCCCTCATGCATTATAAAATTTTTGTTTTCAAGCATGAGTGAGAAAGCCTCACACAAGGTATCAAAATGTGATAAAAATACTATTGAGGCTATGTCACCTAAAGCCAGGGCAGTGAAACTATTCTGTATAATACCATAATGGTGGACACATGACATTATGCATTTGGCAAAACCCATTGAACTGTATGGCACAAAGGGTGAATCCTAATGGAAGCTATGGACATTAGTTAACAATAGCCAATCGTGGCTTATCAGTTGTGATAAATGTACTACACTAACTCAATATGCTCAAAGAGGGGAAACTGTGGGTGAGGGAGAGAGGGAGTATACGGGAGCTCTATCCATCTTCAAATTTCTGTAAACCTAAAACTGCTCTAAAATTAAAATTTATTAATAAAAACACACACACACAAAACCACTGTTGGAGCTATTCCATCTAAATCCATCAGCTCAGCAAATTGCTCTATCAACAATGAACATAATGGTTCATTTATGACATGAGAGGTGATTATACCCAAAGATGATGATGATTGAAGATGTAGTATTTTGATATGAAAAGTCCTTTACTGGATCCAGACCCTGAATATAGAATAGAAGGAGTCTTTATAAAGACCTACACTAATCTTTAAGCAGAATTCTTCTCATTTTGTACCTTATACTTAGCTCTGCCAAATTCTACATAACTAAAAAATAAGACCAGAAGAATATGCCCACAGTCCATGTCTTATCAGATGATATTTGGGAAGTTATAAAACAAACAAAACATTATCATAATAATAAAGCAAAATGTCAGAGAACAAAAAGCTAAAAGGAGCCAAGGAAAAGATCCATTTCAACCCCCTCTTCCTAGGTAAGAAAAAATAAGGCACAAACACAAGCCCCTTGTGATCTGAAAAGCTCTATGGAAAAAAATTAATCTCTGGTCAAATTATAGGGACACTGGAGCTATTTCCCGAGCAAGTGATTAATATTTAACTTGTGATCGCTGTGAAGTTTATATCTAATTGTAGTTCCATTTTCATTTGGCTGCAAGAAAGCTTAGCACAAAATTTGTGGCACATTTTCATCAAATGTGTAGGTTGACGCTTACTCCTGCTTAATCTTGCTTTCTGATGCGTCTACACAATTTTTTGACTTGTTGTTATCTTGCTGTATTGAGTGTGATGCAGATGACCTTAAACAGTCCCTCTCCCAGCTCATTTCCTAATTCCCTTTACTCCAATCAGGAAGAAATGTGTGGATTAAAAGAAAACATTTCAAAAAATGGTGATCAAATAGAAATTATTTTAGAATAGTGCTATTCATCTTACATGACCCAGAAGGAGGTCCATGTGGCTTTTCATCAAGGAGTTAGATGTGGCAAGGAGTGTTATCTTGCAAAAAGTAGGATCAGAGTGATGCTAATTGTGGAATATTTATTCCTCTTGAAATGAAAGGAGGGGGCATATACCCCCAAGTTGTGCACAAGATGATCTATTGGGCTATGGAAGGAAAATACTATAATTTTTATTTAAGCTCTACCATTAATTTAATACAAGGATGACCATGGCAACATTCATTTGGTCCATATATCAAGATTGGTATCAAAGAAGGATTCATGAGGAATAATGAGAAAAGAGTGGGAGTTCCACAATGCATTCTTCATTCTTACTGCAGTTTATATAAGCCCTGCTAATTCACTAACTCTCACAAAAGGGACAACATCTATAATGTATGGAGTCTATTTATATTGGCAAGAAAAAGACCCAAGCTCCAAGAGCAAATGGGCCAAAGATATGAATAGGCAATTACCAAACAGTGAAGTCCAAATGGCAAATAAGACATAAGAAAGAAGCTCAAAATCGCAAACAAGTGATTGGAATGCGAACTGAAGCAACAATGAGAAACCATGCATTGGTTTGACAAAGGAATAAAAAAGTACCATAACACCTTGGGCAAAAGAATATTCTTCTGCATTGCAAGTGGAAATGGCAACTCTTATAGGCAAAAGGCAGGAAATTATTTATAATGTGATTCCACATTCATAAACTAACACCAAAAACACCCCTCTGTCTATGTGGATATGTTTAGAATACATGTGTTTAGTTGTATATGAGCATGGAGAGACATATGGCAGGATATATTTATTGGATTGGTAACATAAGTAACATTTTGGGGTGAGGAGATCTATTGTGGATAGAGTAGGAAAAAGAAGGAGATAAAAAATATGAAGAAAAAAATTACGCAGAAAATGGCATGTATGACATGAACACGTTTGGAATTTTTGCATAATTTTATAAAAAGTAACTTAAAAATAAAAATAAAATGGAAAATAAAACTTCTTAAAACTTTCAACAAGCACAGTGTATATT
The DNA here is from genome assembly GCF_004348235.1 of Phoca vitulina. Taxonomy (NCBI): domain Eukaryota; kingdom Metazoa; phylum Chordata; class Mammalia; order Carnivora; family Phocidae; genus Phoca; species Phoca vitulina. The sequence continues at coordinate 31,037,669 of NW_022589704.1, read as the reverse complement.
TGCTCTGGAGACCAGCCATTGAGATGTTATTCAGAAGTAGGGCAGCTTATTTCTTTGTTGATTTTCTCCAAGTAGCAGACATCTTCCGGAAGAGTGACCATCCTCCACAGGCCAGGGTAAGAGGTTAGACCCTCACCCACATTGCAAATGCATTTTATAAAAATCATTAAGTCCTTCTGGTATTGAATTTAAGGTATGAATAAAGTACATGGATAGTCCGGCTACCAGGGTCATTCCTACCACCTAACACCAACACCAAAACTGGGTTCTAATGCCTTGAATGATAGTTGTAAAGATCTCTTGAGTTTTGTAGTCTCACCTCTCATCAGGGGTAATAGTCTCTTCTAGAGTTTTGCTGAGTGTTCGTACAATCTCCAGAGCCGCCTCCCAAAGATCCTAGTTCTGTCCCATGCAACAAAACAGAACAAATCCTCTAGCACTCTTGCGCTATAACTCTTCACAGAGCTGGAGACAGCAAAACTATTTTCACTGGTCTTTCTTGCTCTGGACCAAAGAGCCCCAGATGCTTAAATGATGCTTCACTATGTTTCCAGCTGTGGTCTGACCTATCCAGAAAACAGCAGGGAGAGAGTGACTACTTCCATAAATGCAGCCCAGGACTACTCAAACACTGATTTTTTTTTTTTTTAAGAATCACACTGTTAGCTCAATTTGAAGTTGTGATCAGTTGCAGTTATTTTTAAATTAACTGCTCCCATATTAGCAATTGAACTTGTGTGATTGAAGTATCTGAAGCAATAACTGTTTTAAACTTTTCTTATTGATTTTGGCCTAGAATTCCAAACTATTGTGATTGCTTTACATACCAACTCTGCTATCCGTGTTATTAGCTGGTGTCTTGCTGCATAATCAAACACCCCAAATTTTAGCAGCTTAAAAGGACAATTAACATGTATAGTCTCAGAGAGTTTCGGTGGGTCAGGAATTTGAGAGCAGCTTAGGTAGGTGGTTCTGGCTCAGGATCTTTCATGGGGTTGTCAAGATGTCAGCCAGCAGGGCGCCTGGGTGGCTCAGTCGTTAAACGTCTGCTTCGGCTCGGGTCATGGTCCCAGGGTCCTGGGATCGAGCCCCACATCGGGCTCCCTGCTCGGCAGGAAGCCTGCTTCTCCCTCTCCCACTCCCCCTGCTTGTGTTCCCACTCTCGCTATCTCTCTCTCTGTCAAATAAATAAATAAAATCTTAAAAAAAAAAAAAATTTGTCAGCCAGCACTGCAGTCCTCTGAAGACCTCAGTGGCTGGAGGATCCACTTCTAGGCTGGCTTACTCACATGACAAGTAGTTGGTGCTAGTTGTTGGCAGAAGTCTTCAGGCCGTGTGGACCTCTCCAGAGGGCTAACTGAGAGTCCTCCTGCTTGGTGGCTGGCTTCCCCCACAGTGAGTGAATGAAGCAAGGAGGAAGCTGCAGTGATTTGATGTGTCTTAGAAGCCACACAATCATTCTACTGAATCCTATAGAGAGAACTGTCTTCACCTTTTGAAGGGAGAGGCATCAGAGAATTGTGGACATATTTCAAGCCACCATAGCTGATTTATCTGCAAACAGAAAAAAAAAGAAGAAATGTGTGAAAAGGCCACTGAACAGGCTTGGTTTTGAATACTGCCTCTGCTACTTAGTAGCTCTGTGAACTTGGGAATGTTATTAACCTCTCTGAGTCTCTTTTCTCATCTGTGAAATGGAAATAGTTCTAGTATATACCTCTCTTCAGACTATAGTGACAGTTAAAGGAGATGAAACATACAAAATATCTGGTACAGCATCTGCTGTGTAGTAGGTGGTCACCAACCTGCTGGTATTTCTTCCGTGAATTCATAAAAATGTTAAAAGACAGAATACTGGTTTGAACAAAAGCCTGGTTTGAACAAAAGGCTGCTTTGCCATGCGCCATAGAAGGTCATTGGTGTAAGATTGTGGAACCCCATCTTTCCATGGCTGGGGTCCTGGGCATAAAGAAATATGACAGAAACCTGGTAATCAAAACTAGGTAATTAAATGAGACAAAAGGCATGAGAGCCAGATAAAAAGATATACCCTGAATTTCCATACTGAGTGATTTTTGTGTGTACCAAGTAATTTATGTTTTAAATCCTAAATGTCCTTTACATTTTTGCTGAAAAAGAATTATCTTTGAAAGTAGAATATTGAAAAGTCATTTATGTTCTTTAAACACATCAAAAACTAGCATAAAATAAAGTGATGATTTTAGACATGGCAAGTATTTTATTATCTTTAGCACTCATTAAGATACATAAGAGCTGCTATAATCCCTAAATTATATGAGACATTTGGTAGCATAAGTTTAGTGTTCTTTTTTTTAATATGAAAAAAATGTAAGCAAGGGTATTGAATAAAATAAACTGATAATTGAGCTTTATAGAATCAAAATGAAAAATCTAAATTTATATATCCTATCACTAGTTTTCCTCACTTACATAGAGTGATTTGCATTTCCAAAGTTCCATTTTGAACATGAACTAATGCTTACAAATTCCAGGACACAGAAACTATTATGATCTCCATTTTATAGATGGAGAAGTTGAGACCCTAAGACCAACGACATCCCAGTTCCTCAGGAAATTAGAATTTGGGGTCCATTCAGAAGTATGGCTTGTGTCCTGCCATGTTGCCTGGGAAGATAATATAATGGCAAGCATTGTGAAGTAATTTTGTATACTCTCAGCCACTTGACAAATGGAAATGAAGACAATAACTCTTGCATGCTTTGCAATATCCGAACTTACAGGCTATTATCTAACAAACAGTTTCTTCTTAAAAAAAAGGCTCTGCCACCAGATTTATGAAGGCTTCCTTGAATCTATGAAAATATAGCTTGTATTCCAACCCAGGTAAAAGTGCTCTGATTTTCTTCTACGCAAGACCAATTTTAAGAGAGTCCGAGTCTACTTCAGAGGTATGACAGAGGCCTGCTAGCCCTCTTGGTTTTCATACACTCTCTCTTATTCATTTATGGCTTGCCATTTACTGTTGTAACAGATCATCAGGCACTCATGACAATATTTGGCAGTTCACAGTTCACAGCAGCAATGTGCTCTGAGTGATGGGGTTTACAATATCTGCATGGTTATGATTATAAAATTGTGCATGGGCCAGGGAAAGAAAATAACCCAGCAGATTATATTTCAATGCACCCATTAGAGGATCAGCAAGAGACACCATCAGTAGCACAGGAATTCATCAACTTCACAGGCACCCAAGCAGTGTTAAAAGCTTTAACTTTACTAGAAATATAACAAGTAATAAAAACAGACAAGACCTGAAATGGTCTAATGGACCTAGCACAAATGTGGCAGAAGATTAGTAACACTAAATTTTTCAGGCATGGAAACTTTCCCCAAATTCAGTAAGCAGTTTCTCAAAATTCAGGGCCTTCAGTACAAATCTTTGGTTCAGCATAAATGGGTTCTTAGACAGACAAACAGCCTTGGTCTATAGAGTCGCACTGAGGTCATATTCTTAAAAACTGTGTTCAAGGTCTTACCTGAATGCATTTTACCTTAATGCACTGCTGTAAATTTTTTTCAATCTATTTGTCACCTTTTTAGCTACTATTGATGGAAGTATTTTCTTTCTTATAGATCACACTTGAATCTAGGGGCATCTTCCAGGGTCTTCTAGAACTTTCTTTTCTTAATTACAATGTATTTGAGATATATAGAAAGCTATAAAAATAATATAATAAATTCTATCTCACTCACCATCCAATAAAAGAATTATATATATTGTCAATACATTTGACATCCTCTGTAAACTCTTCCCCAAATGCACTCTACCTTTACTCTCAGTAATGAGCCTTCTGCTGAATTGGGCATTCATTATTCCTAATGCCCAGCGAATGTATAGATAGTGAAGAGCGAGTGTATAGATACACCATATCTATTAACTATATGTGTATCTCTAAGCAATATTTACTATTATTTTGCACGTTTTTAAGCTTTATTCAAATGGAATCACTTAAGCGTGCTATAGGTATACTTTTGCAGCTTGCTCTCTTGCTCAACATTATTTTTGTAAGACTCATTCATGTTGATACCTGTGGAGTGAGTTCATTCATTTTCATCATTATATAGCATTCCTTTGTATGGTTGTATCACAATTTATTTATCCATTCCCCTAAAGATGTTTTCTATTAAACAGCTTGTGATTATCACATAAACTACAAGCAAATTTTTGTAATTTTCAGTCTGTGCTAAAGTCATTGAAGAAAGTGAATATGTGGATATCAGTGGGATATGTCTCTGGGGGTAGACTCTGAAGCACTCATACTACCTGCTTTTGAATGTTTGGGGTTACACCTTTTTTTTTTTTTTGGCCAAGCATATGATACCTGCAATCATCAGACTTATTTTCTATTACTGTTATTATTATTTTGTTCTGGTAGCCTATGTGTCTAAGGCCAGTTGCATTGCCTTTTTCTTCTATAGATTCTTAACACCTAATTTAGTTCCTTATTATATCTATAAACATTTGTGAGTGGTCTTCATTTGAGAGTAGCATTAATGCTTCGTGAACACATTTCTCTTGACCAAAGATAGCTATAGAAAGGGAAGGAAGCTTCCTCTCCACAGCATAAACCTTAACGAGTACAATGGCCTGAAATATGAGGGAAGAGGAGACCAAGACCAAAGGTGAAAGATTATAGGTGAATGGTCTGGATCTAGTTTTCTTCCAATATGTCAAACATTGGCAATTACATTATGTTTCAATATTTTAGTATTATAGAAAGTGACGATACTATTGTAATCTGCCTTCTCTTAGGTGTTTCAAAGTTAAAACACAGCAAGCGGGTAGGCAAGTGGCAAGGGAATAGTATACATAAAAAATATTTAGTTAGAGACCGAGAATAACCATTATTCTAATTTACAATAAATAACTTAAACAAGAGTGATACAACTGATGCATAGCTACATAGCCATAAATGATTCCTGTTCAACAAGTTACTCATTTGCAATAAAATGCATTTTCAATCAATAGGTGAAGTACACATTATCTTACAACGCCTCTGGGAGGACAGAGAAAAAAATTGAAAACAAGAATCAGCAAACCATGGTATGTATGATGATTGCTGCTACCCTATTTCTTTCCCACATTTTTTTAAAAAGATAAATTATTCTATTTTGTATGAAACAATTTTCTATTACAAAAGTACTACAAGATCATTTTGGAAAACTTAAGTTATCCAAAAAAAATTACAAATAAGAACATAAAGGGGCACCTGGGTGGCTCAGTAGGTTGAGCAACCGGCTCAGGTCATGATCTCCCGGTCCTGCGATGGAGCCCCAAGTTGGGCTCTGTGTTCAGCGAGGAGTCTGCCTCAGGATTCTTTCTCTCTCTCCCTCACATTCTGCCCCTCCCGCCTGCTCACACATGTGCTCTCTCTCTCTCTCAAATAAATAAATAAATCTTAAAAAAATAACAAAAATTCAATACGAATTTTATTTTTTAGATAACCACTGTTAATGTTTTATTTTATATGCATTCTCTTATCTATGTATATATACATTTTTAATAAAATATGAATATGTTACAATTTTAAAACTATTTTATGACCTTTTCCATTATGCAATATATCATGCATATTTTTCGTCAACATTATTCTTCTTTACCCTCATTTATAATGGCTCCATCTTATTCCACCTTTTGGATGGGCTGTAAGTTATTTACCATGCCTCTGTATTTGAACATTTGTTTCTAATTGTTTACCTTTATCAGCAATGCTGAAGTAAGTATCCTAACTGATAAATCTTTGTATACATTCATGATGATTCGCTTAGGATAAATGCTTAGAAATGTAATAGCTGAGTAGAAAGCTATACACACATATAATATTTTTCCTATGTGCCACCAAATTGATGTCCAAAGACATCAGACTCTCACCGCCACAGTTTGAGAATGTTCATTCCCTCAAACAATAGTTTTAGTGCATTGCCTCAATGACCCCATGTCTCTACTACTCCCTGTATCCCTTGCCATGTGACTTTGCAGCCACCTTCTGCTTTGGCTACAGCATAATTCCCTTCTCTTGACTTCGACCATGTGAACTTTCTCTGGCCAATGGGACAGTGGCGGTAATGATGCATGGACAATCTTCAAAAGCGCTTACATGCTTAGGCTTGCTCTCTTTTGCCCCTGTCATCACCATGAAAGGTATTGTCCACTGGTCTCCAGAAGAGAAGAGAGACAAGAACAGTAAAACCACCCTTTAGGCAGCCACAAAGTGTGTGACTGAGTCTAGCAGAGATCAGAAAATCCACTCAATTGAGCCCAGTCACGATTAGCCAAACACCCAACTGAGCTGAACACTTGTGAAAAATAATAAATGGTAAATTCTTGTTGCACTTAGCCACTGGATTTTGGGAGTGGTTTGTTATACAGCAATAGTTAACTGATATGTGCTACTTTCCCTACAAATGGAATTTGAATAAAATTTTACAGATTACAAAGTAGTTCCATTATGTCTCATCATTAACACAATTTTCTAGATCAAAAACCAGAGTTCAGAAACATTATGATTTGCCCAAGCTTTCCTAGTTATTAAGTGGTAGAGTCAGGGTTCAAACAAAGATCTTATAACCGTAGCTTTTCTCTATTCCAAACTTTTTCTGTAAAAAATCCAGTTAGTAAATTATTTTACTTTTTGCAGGCCAAATGGTCTCTTGTTGCAACTATTCAACTCCGCCATTTTGGCACAGAAGCAGCCATAGACAACACATAAATGAATGGCCATGGCTGTGTTCCAATAAAACTTTATTTACAAAAAACTATCTTGGCCACCTCACAGAGAATAACCGTGGCTGGCACTTCCACCCCTCAACTAATGGTTAACTACTTCCCATCAGTGCTAAGGAAGGTGCCAAAAGTTTGGCATCTTGTCTTCCAAAGTGTGCAGATCACCTATCTAAATTATACATGTATCCCTAATTACTAGTATACTAATTACTTAATAAACAACGAGAATACTAATTACTTAATATGCTAGCCAGTACACAAATTACTAGTATACTAATTACCTAATTATATATATATACATACACATATATACACCTAAATACTAGTATCTATCTAAATACCATGCATATGCTATATCTATACTAAATATGAGATAACTAGCTAGCTAGCTAGATAGATATACATCCATATGTATAAAGATTTCACAGATTCAGAAGTGACAGAGATTCATCTTGTTCAATTTCATTTCAATTTCATTTGAAAACTGAAGCTACCAGGAAACCACAGTCAAAAAACAGCTAGTGGTAATATACGTCCTTGAAAGCAATCACAGGTCGAAGGCCCACTGGTACAAAAGAGATGACGGCTGGAAAAATGTATAAACGGCTGCTGGTCAATCATGAAAATAGAAAATAACCAAGAAGAATCCATCAAAATAGGTGATGTGTGAAAATGAGAATTTCCCAACTTGGTTCACAAAGGAGCGATTTGAAATGAAAACCCATGAATGCATGAATGAATGAATGAGTGATTGAAGAGGTGCTCAGGGAGCTAATGTCAACCCAGCTCGATCTCAGTAAAGGTTAATTGAGACAAGGCAGCTGTCTCATCTGCTGGGGGGTAGAGCCCATATTGAGAGGCTTGGCAGCGGTGATATTTTGCACAATTTAAAAGTGAACAGAGTACTTTTCAGTGATCTCTAGTTTTAGAAGATCTCAGCTATGGGCCACACAGTGTAGATAGGAGCCGGGGTCTCACAGATTTTAGGACTGACTGCAGCTCTGCCCTTTACTAGGTGGGTGCCTTTAGGGGAGGTGCTTAGCACCTCTTCCCCACCTTGAGTCTCTATTAAATAATATGTAAATGAACACAGTAATAGATGCTGTCTCATAGGACATCTTCTTTATCCACTCATCTGTCAGTGGACATCTGGGCTCTTTCTATAGTTTGGCTATTGTGGACATTGCTGCTACAAACATTGGGGTGCATGTGCCCCTTCAAATCACTATGTTTGTATCCTTTGGATAAATACCTAGTAGTGCAATTGCTGGGTCATAGGGTAGCACTAATTTTAACTTTTTGAGCAACCTCCATACCAGTTTGCATTCCTACCAACAGTGTAAGAGGTTCCCCTTTCTCTGCATCCTCGCCAATATCCGTTGTTTCCTGAGTTGTTAATTTTAGCCATTCTGAGTGGTGTGAGGTGGTATCTTATTGTGGTTTTGATTTGTATTTACCTGATGCTGAGTGATGTTTTGCATTTTTTCATGTGGATGTTGGCCATTTGTATTTCTTCTTTGGAGAAATCAGACAGAGAGAATTATGAATGTTGTTCAGTTGCTACAATAATAAATTACAATCACTGGACTGTAATCTTCTTGAGACCACACCTATACCTAGCACAGCCCTTGAAGTTCAGTCATGGTTTGATGAATATTTGTTGATTTATAGATTATAATAAAGAAAATCTTGAGTTTAGTAAAGAAAAAATTTAATTTAATAATTCAGTGTTTGAAGAGGGGAAGCAATCTAGTCTCTGGTATTCTTATGGTCAAGTTCCACATTTTCAAGACTCCATCGAGTTTATATGGTGTTATTGTTAGGAGTTCAGGAATGAGTCTAATATGAGTTTGCATTTCCATTCAGCCCCAATTTATTGACTGTGAGACCTGAAGTAAGTGATTTATCATTTCTTGGGATGTTTCTTTGTGTGGAAAATGTTTGGTTTAAGGGTAAAGAGCATCAGCTCTGCAGCTGGACTGTCTGGGTCCAAATCTGGGCTTTGCCACCAGTTAGCTGCATGATGGTGAACAACTTAGTTTGAGTTACACACAAAGCAGACCCTGCAACAAAGACTTGGGTGCAGGTAACTAATTTGGGAAGCAATCCCAAGAAGCACAAGTGAATGAGTGGGAAGAGAGGTGCCAGGAAGGGGGGAAAATACCCTTAACATGTGCTAATGGGCAGGATACTGCTGGGTAGGGCCCAGCTTCCATAAGGTAGTATGAAGAGCAAGCCTCGGAGTTGTTTCACTAAGGGAAGGGGAAGCTGAGATATTCATGCACCAGCTTGTGAACTTCATCTTTTATTGAAATGTATTTGACATATAGCAAAGTGTAAATTTAAGGTTACAATATGTTGATATGATACATTTATATATTGTAATAATAATTGCCATTGTAGCAGACAGTTAGCACCTCTATCACATAACTATTATTCGTTATTTCTCTTTGGTACATCATTAAGATCTAGTCTCTTAGCAGGTTTGATGATTATAATACAATGTTGTTGTCTATATTCATATACTGTACATTAGATCACCAGGACATATTTATCTACTAGTTTCAAGTTTGTGCCCTTAAACAACATCTCTGCTACTCCGCCACTCCCGAGTTCCTCAAAGCTACCATTTTACTCTCTGTTTTTATGAGTTCAGCTTTTTTAGATTCCACATACAAGTCATACATTATTTGTCTTTCTCTGTCTAACTTACCTTGCTTAACATAATGTCCTCAAGTTCCATCTATGTTATTGTAAATGGCAGTATTTCCTTCTTTCTCATGACTAAATAATAGTCCATTGTAGAAATACATCACATCTCCTTTAACCGTTCACCTATTGGTGGGCACTTAGGTTGTTTCCATATCTTGGCTATTGAGCATAATGCTGCAATAAACATGGGAGTGGATACATCTCTTCAATATCCTATTTTTATTTCCAGAAGTGGAACTATTGGATCACATGGTGAACTTCATTGATTGCGTGTTGTCCTGGCAGGGATGAAACACTCTGCTCTTCTATGTTGCTCTACCTACAGGCTGGAGGAAGCTCCCATGGCTCTGGAGAAAACCCCATGTCAGAGAACCTGAGACTGTGGGCACGTAAAGCCAGGAACTGTCTCTGCACAGAAAATGGCCAGGGGCTGCTGAGGTAACATTGCAGCTTCAGGTGAGCTGTGGGGATATGAGGCAGGGCATGGACGGTGTCTGCTGCATACTCTACACCTTTTTGTTTTTGTTTTTGTCTGGATATTAGAAACAAAAATAGAATCTATAGAGGAGACTTTATAAATGACAACTAGATGCAACACATGGTCTTTGATTAGATCTGAGATTTTTAAAATATAGCTATAAAGGACATTATTAGGATGATTGAGAAAATTTAAATATGGTCTGCCTATTAGGTAACGTTATTGTATCACTATTAAAATTCGTGGGTATGATGATGACATTGTGGCTATTTAGGAGATGATCCCTGTTCTTAGGAGACACACGCTGGTGTATTTATGGGTAAAGTGGAATGATGTCGGCAACTTCCAGTTGTTTCAGAGAAAGATTACACACACACACATGCATATGCAGAGAGAAAGCACATGTGGCAAAATTTTAACGGTTAGCTAATCTAGGGAAGAGTACAAAGGTGGGCATTATACTATTCTTGCATGACTTTTATGTAGGCTTCCTCTTTTTCAAAATAGAGTATGAAAAATGTAAACAGTCAAATCCGTCTCCTAGAACTGCTGCAGGGATACACTGAGAGCTAAGAGCAAAGACGTGGTTCAGGCTGCCTGGGCTCAAATGATGCCTCTCCCACCTGCCAGCTAGGTGGTCTTAGGCAAAGGAACTTTGGGTGCACAAATATCCTCACCTGCCACCTGGGACTAATAAAAATACCTTCTTCGTGAGAGGGTTGTGAGGATCAAATGGGATCATGCATGCAGAGCACTGAGAACAGTGCATGGCCTATGGTGACTATATAGCCAATATTATATGTCATCATCTCCATGATCGTCATGGCTACAGGTGACCATACATCCTAGTTTCCTATTGTTCCCTCAGGGGAGTCCCATTTGGGCAATAAAGGACATGATCATCCTATCATTCTCTCATTTAAGTGCTGGAGGGCTATTAAATAAAATTACATAGAATAGTAACGCCTTTAGAGCTAGTGCTGGTCCCTTCCTCATCTTCCCCTGGACCCTCACCCTATCTAGGTTAGGAGCGGGCCAGTGTGGCACTAGGTAGCAGGCTGGGAGCCACTGAGGAGATGAAAGCACAGTGGGATCCGGCACCAGGTATGATAAGTAAGGACAGATGCCCAACAAAAGTCAGAGAAGGGGGCTCCAGCCATGGGACAACAGGTCCTGGGAGAACCAAAAATATGCCAGACCTCTAGGCAGACCCTGGGCATATGGTGCAGGAGGAAAGTTGGGGCTTCGTTACTGGAAATGTGACCAGAAGGTAAGGGTTGGTCGAAGAAGAGCAAGGCAGCTAGTGCAGCTCATGCGGCTCAGCCAGAGGAGAACCAGAGAAGAGTTACCACCATGTTTAAGTTCCCAAGGCTGACATGAGCCCTGCCTAGTGCCTTGGGCAGGGGGCGGGCAGGTTGTTCCAAAAGCTGGTGTAGCGTATTCCAGAGGCAGTGTGGTGAAGGAGTGAACACTCAAGTCAGGCAAACTAACTTTCAGTCCTAGCTCTGCTGTAATTGATGAGAGACTTTCGGCAGATGGCATTCACTCTCTAAGCCTTGATTTCCTGACTATAAAAATGAAACATCTATCCCAGGTTCCTTCTAACCCTGTAGAGAGAGTGGTTAAGAGCACAGATTCTAGAATCGGACAAAACTGGTTTCACACCATAGCTATGTGATAATGGACAAATCGCTGGACCCCTTTAAGCCTTGATTTCCTCTCTTGTTACATGGGAGAAGCAATCATACTGATATCTTAGAGATGTTATCAAGTTAAAAGAGGTAAAGCATCGGTTAAGCACCTATAATAGAGAACCTCTTATAATATTTAGAATCAGGTTCAACTGCAAGTAACTGAAACACCCCAAATAGCGATGACTTAAAAAGATAGAAGCTTATTTCTCTCCAATATTCAAGAAATCTGCAGGGGTCAGACCAGGGTTGTATGACATTCCACTGTGTTGGGGACTCAAGGGCTCTCCATCTTGTCACTCTGTGCTGAATGGCTGCCTTTCCCAAGGTCAGTCAGTGGTCCAGGATGGATGCCGGAAAATGTTATCTTTATTTTGAGTGGCCATCAATTAAAAACCCCGGGGATTTATGGGGCACAAACAAAACAACAAAAACCAGGAGATTTATTATTATGGAAAAAGAAATAGATCTTGAGGACAGTTAGTAGTCTCTGTCACAACCCTCAGTAAGTGTTAATTGCTATTTGTATTATTATTGTAGTATTGTATATGTTTGTATATGTATATGTAGTATTTTGTATATGTTTGTTATTAATGTTCCAATGATTCTACATGTAGGAATCAAATAGCTCTAGCAGCTCAAATTAAAGGGGTTAAAGATAATGGTCAAGGAGATTATTATTAAAACTGATTTCCATTAGAGTTTTACTTTTACCTCAGATATTAGAGAGTTTAAAGATAGAGAAATAAGTGTCACTCTGGCACTTGATTTCATATTCATAACAATGTTGAAAAAAATGGATTATGTCCTAAAATGATTGAGAAACTGGTTTGGCTGATAAACTAAAGATGATATAGAAGAGAAATCAAACAACCATAAGGCTCCTAAATATCTGGGAATAGTACATATATTTTAATAGCACAAGATGGAAATCAATTCCAATTTCAAATGAAGAATATATATGTGCTGGAATTAAATGCTTTTAAAAGGTTTATGTTCCATTTTGGCTCTAAGAGGAAGAAAAACATCAAGAAGAGTATGTGATATATGAACAGCTATATTAAAAAATAGGAATCCATCCTTCAGTGTGGATTTTTTTTAATTGGCACCATATAGTCCGATAAGACACATGAAGCATAATAAACTAGACTTTAGAAAACTGAGAAATAAACAATAAAAATACATTTTTAAATGATGGCAAAGTGTGGAATGTATATATCCAGATTTCCTTCTCTCAAGCTATGTTTAATGTTATTTGAAACTTTCATTTGCTAACATGTGCATGAAAACCTAAACACAAGATGGAAACTCTGATAGCAAAAGTCTCCAGAGATGGAGCTTATCTCTAAACTTTATTTTTTACCTTTTATTTTCCTAATCTTTAATCATCATGATATAATTTTTCAGTGCGTTCAATAATAATTTCTCATCAATCTCTTCTTCTGTGGGATCTGGCTGAATATTTGCAGGAAGCCACTCCCTTCTATGCAGTCACACGCCCCCTACACAGTCAACCTGGCAAGATATTCACCCTCCCCCCCCACCCCCACCCCTGCCATTCAGGGAGAACAGGGAGCACAGGGAGAGAGCAGCATGATTGACTAAGGCCATCCATCTGCCTCAGAAGTGCTCTCCCAACTGTGCTTCCACGTGAAGGTGCTTTTCAGTATAGATCACCTAGAGGTCTCATGTGCAAATCTAACTTTTCTCCCTTAAATTCCACTGGAAGAGCTAAAACAGGATGTAGCATCTGCAAGGCAGAGATCCTAGTTACTTCCTCTAATTCAATCATTTCAAGCTCATTTTGCAAAAATACCCAGCTACCATTTATGTCTATGTGATGTTAAATATCTATTTGGAAAGTGGAAAATGTATATAAATGAGTTGAGTACTGAGCCTCATCACCTGTTAGGAGTCAAACATTTGGTGTCTGCCTTGAGCAGATAGAGTGCATGGTCCTGCTTGACCCCGTGCTCCTGTGACAGCCCATTTCAACCAAATCTTCTCTTTCCTGGTTTCCTCTGCTTGTCAGTTCAACACAGTCTACACACACACCTCTAACAGATTCGTATCTCAAGTGCTTTCTGTCATGCTAGATCTTTTAATTTCAGATTTCCTTTGTTTTTTAATGGCTTGTATTTTAATGTCAATAGATGGCCTTGCTGCCTTTCCCACTATTTTCTCTTCCTTTTACTGATTTTTTTTTCCTCCCTCTTTTTCACCTTTTGGCTCTGTCCTTCTCAGGTCTCTGTCCCTTTGCACTCATCCCTCCCACTCCCCCCAACACCCGGTGTCATCTACTTCTTCGGTAAATACAAGATTAGTAATAATCTCTCTTGCACTGTTTTTCCTTAATTTCAGGGCAAACTGTTGAAGCACGTGCCTTGTCATTTGATTCCTCTGCAGCTGGCAGAACTCAAGGGACATGGGCTGCAGTCTGTCCCATAGGAGGAGATGAGCCATGGTCCTATTTTGTAGAAGGGGTAATAAGAGGCCAGAATTATTTTTAGAAGAAAAAGGGGAGTGCTTTTGCATGGGGAGGAAAAGCATCTTCCCAGATAATTTCATTTTTCTCCTCCTATATTGAAATGTTGAGTTGTGGGTATCAGTCAAGGTTCTGGCAGGAAGCAGGGGTCAAACTTAACAGAGGTCACTGAAAAGAGTTTGGTTAAGGCACTTTCTACAAAGGTATAGGTGTGGTTGAGGGAACTCACCAAGGAGTGGTGAAGCACCCTGAGACTGGAAAACAGTGGGAAGCCATTACCACCCTAGGCCTAAAGAGGCAAGGTGTAGAAAGAGTTACTCAAGTTGGAGAAATCTGTACCAGCAGGAGAGAGTCTCCTGAAGGAAGTTGTACTCTTTGTTGCAGACACCAAGCCCAACTAGAGTAACCTAAGAGAAAGACGCTGACAAAGGAAATGAGGAAGTAAATACACTGACCTCTTTCTCCTCCTGCCCTCCAATCTCCTGCTGGCCCTTCCATTGGCCAAACCCAACAAGAAGCCAGGGGCAATGAAGATGAAGTAAGCTTGGAGGATAGTTCTGGAGTGCAAAGAATATGTGCTACAATAATCTAGTTTTTATCAGTTTGACTTGAGTGTGTAGGTCTATGCAATGACACTAATGATGTGAAAATATTGATGAGAGTGAGGACAAATATGATGATAGTAGTAGTATTGGTTGACAGTAGTAGTGGTGATATCACCTTACTTTCATAAAATACTTTATACTTCCAACATGCCCCACACACATATCTGATTGGCCTGGAGTAGATGGACAAACTATGAAGTGCTTAGACTGTTTTGTGAATAACCATGTCTTGGCTTAATTGTTGGTCTATTAATGGGAATCTTTTATTCACTTATTTATTTTTGAGGTGAGGAGGCAGAGGGAGACAGAGACAGAGCCTTAAGCAGGCTCCATGCCCAGTGTGGACCCCAACGTGGGGCTTGATCTCACAACCCTGAGATCCTGACCTGAACTTAAATCAAGAGTCAGATGCTTAACTGACTGAGCCACCCAGGTACCCCTTATTCACTTATTTTAATAATATATGTTGAAAGCCTACTATGTGCCACACTCTGTATTAGCTGTGAGCAAGAGAAAGGATCTCTTTTCCCCTTGAGTCTATACCCTATACCTAGCTTTGAATTTTAGACAGCTTCCCTGGTGAAAAGCAGATCTGGCTCGAGTAATATCACCATACAGATCTCTTGCTCAAATTTAGGGTTTGGTATGAGGTCTGCAAGGATGCTCTAGGAGCTTGGTCTACCTTATACCTTTGGATTCTACTGAAACCTCAATTGGATTTCCAGTTCCTTGTCTTATCTTGTTTGATGTTGAATGATGGGAAATGTGGAAACACCAAGTTAAAAGCAAATAGAGTCATTGTATTCTCATATCAATCCCTGGCAAAGAATGGTAGCATGATTGTTTTGTTTTATTTCCTGTGTTCAATTTGTTAAAGACCTATGCTGTCTCTCCACTGAGGAACTGGTGAAATAAAAAGAACATGGGATGTACAGCCAGAAGATCAGAGTTTTGAGACCTGGATCTGCCACAGATTAGCTCTGGGATGTCAGACAAGTCATTTGCTTTTTCTGAGCCTTCACTTCTTCATCTATAAAATTGGAGTAGTAATCAAGAGATCCGGATGGTTACGTGTATTAAATGAAGTAAAATATGTGAAAGTTTTTGTTAAAACTACAAAGGCTCACCCAAATTTTAGTAATTATTATAAGAATTGGCTCATGAATTCAATGAAATGTTCAAATATTTTGCTATTAAAAATCTGGATGTTGAGAAAATCCGCTTAATTTTAGTTTTCATCTAAATATTTGGTATTATGCTGTCATAACCATAAGTACTTTTATAAAATTTCTGTACAGATGCATTTCCCTATAAATGAAATGCATTCAATATATAAAATGATTATTTCTCAGTGACTTGGTGTGAACATAACTGGTTTTCTTTGTGAATTTAGCTACAACTTCTGCCATGGGCTCTCCTTATCTGAATTCCTTCCCTTTTTGTACTGTGAAGCAAGAGGATTTCAGCATATGCTTACCCTACCAACCTGCTTTCCTGTAGAACCTTCCAGAGGCTATGGTTTTGGACTAAATAGGTATGAATGTACACATCCTGGCCCCACCACTTTCTAGTCATGTGACCTTGAGAAAGTACTTAACCTCTTTAAGGTTCAATTTCCTCACCTGCAAAATGGAGGATAGTTGTCTATTCTTTATTCAGCCCTACCCCCCAAACAAAGCTCTCTTCCCTGGGAGTCCAACCTTCTGCAGATAGCATTAGTAAGACTCATGTGGGACTAGCCAATAGGAGATCAGCACGCAGAGGAGAGAGAGGTTGGAAGAGTTCTTAATCTTCTCCGGTTTCTCAGTGTTGCAGATCTGACAGGCGCCATATGCCTCCAAAACCACCTTTGGCAGTGACTCTTCGTCCATGTGCTAGCCATCCCTGAGCTCTGGTAACACTGTTCCTCCCTCTTCTCCTTCTGTCTTAGGGCAGCTCACCCTTTTGCTAGTTCCTGGTACCTCCCCACCCCTATCAGTTCTGTAACCCTGCCCACACCCCTGTAAATAGTCTCTTCACTAAACTGTCTTCATGATCCTATCTGCACGAGCTTTCAATATTCTGCTGGGTCACTGACTGATACAGGGATTTAAAAATACTAGGTACTTTCTAGGACTGTGGGTTAAGCAAATAATGTACATAAAGACTTAGAATAGGGACTGAGATATCAGAGCTCAATAAACATCAGCAATTACCATCTTTCTCTCCACCTGTCCCTGAAGGCTGTATTCTGACTTGCTTTCCATCTCAGCTTAGAAATCTTTCAGCTTTCCTTCAGCTTACCTCTACCCCATGCCTCTCCTGGTTCCCACTCTTACTTCGGCCCAGCTGCTTAGACCCCTTTTTCTAGATGACCCAGTAGGGAGATTGGACAAGATCAAACATTCTTAAAAACAACTTATTCACACTGCTAAACAAAATCAATCTAAAAAATTACCCACATAATTAGAAAATACATTGAGTGACCATATCATTAACTCTCATTCATGAATTATAGCTTTAGCATATATGAACAGCAGAGTAATTTGTGGGGAAATAGATGAAAAAGTAATTGTTAACCTCTTAACAGGAGATCCACCCTCAGTAAATCATAAAGGGAGGAACGGACTGAGATAATAACACAGACTAGTAATGGTAATAGTAGTAAATTTTAGTATATCAGATTAATTGAAGAGGCTCATAAAATACCAATGAAGTCCAGTTTTAAAAATAGTTATTAGATGTTTGAGGCTTTTCATAGATGGATAAACAAATATACAATTTTCATTTGGACAGGGTGTTAAATCTGCCTTTAAAAAATAGTAAAGAAGTTTAGAATGTTATAGAGAAATAGAACCAAAATAACTTTCTTTTTTTTTTTTAAAGTAAAGAGTTAATGTTTCAGTGAGATTATTTCTAAACATGTGTAGTATGAATTTAGGGATGACTTCCATAGAGACATTCTGGTACTGTACCATTCTAGGTGTGGTCGAGAAAACAGCCACCTGAAGCTGTGGGAAAGAGGAGCTGGAAGCCTACAATTAAAGGTCTCAAGGAACAGTCACAAACCACGCTCTGAAGGATCGGCATGGGTGTCATTATCAGAACACTCAGGAGAGTCTAGAAGTCCTAGAGCATCTAGCCACCAAAGTAGCACCATAAACAGCAATGCAGGCCACAGAGAAGAACCATAAACTGCAAAGGGCCACATGGAAGAAGCTGCCATATCTGATCCTCATTAACAAACTGTAACCCAAATAGGGGTGCTTGGGTGGTTCAGTCCATTAAGCGTCTGCCTTCGGCTCAGGTCATGATCTCAGGGTCCTGGGATTGAGCCCCATGTCGGGCTTCCTGCTCAGCGGGGAATCTGCTTCTCCCTCTGCCTCTGCCCCTCCCCCCAGCTCATGCTCTCTCTCTCTCTCTCTCTCTCAAACAAATAAATAAAATCTTTAAAAACAAACTGTAACCCAAAACCATGCTAAGAAGGAGGTCCTGGGAAATATACTCCCCATACTTCCAAGGGAGTGGTGATGGTAGTGATGAGTCAACAGCAGACAATCCACCCGAAGTACCACGAGGCATCATCCTAGGTACTTTAGACGCTGTTTTATTTAATCCTAATGAGAATCATATGCAATAGGTATAGGTACTCCCATTTTACAGATAAGTACACAGAGAGTCAGAGAGATGTAGTAATTTGCACATAGTTGTACAAAGAAACAAGATTTATACTCACATTGTCTAGCTTTCCATAACATTCTCCTTCCTTATATAAATTATGAAAGACCATGCTCCTTTTATCTGAAGAATCCAAATCACTATCAGCATAAGAATAATACTTTCTATGATAGAGAATAAAGTATATAAGAATGATAAGTTGGGTTAGGTTGAACGAGTTTGCAAATGAATGACAATAATTTCCCAAGTTCTCTTTTTGCAGATTATTACCCACTATGATCTCATACCCTGTAGAGCCTCAGAGTGCAAAATAAATCCTACTCCCTTGAGTTGACTTAGTACTGTGTCCTAGTGAAATAATGCCTTATTTTTCAGCTGCAGGAAGGTGATTTGGTTCTCTCAATGGAGAAGAGCAATGAATAAAAATTAGGCCAGCAGAAGTCAACCATCAGGAAATCTAAGGCTGGCAAAGAGTGGGGGTGTGCTCTTAATCAGAACCAGGATTTGATTTCTACCTGCTTACCCCAAGGCCCGCTCAGAAACAGATTCAAACACTGGGACTTGCTTCAGAATTTAACTAGTCATCCAGAACCAGAATTTTTTCAAATAGTATGAATCTCCCCAAGCAGCTGCAACTCAGACAATCATTCTCAAACTGTATGTTTTTGCTGTGAGGGAAATGTGGGGAAGAAAAAGGATGCCAATTTCTCCTTGGTACTCACAGAAATATCTGAGTGGAAACGTGCAAAGGCTAAACACAGAGTATAAGCTGGCCAGGAAAGCATATTAATTCAAAGAAAAGATGAGAGATTGAGAGACTGAGGGTCAAGTGGACAGGAGTAGGAGGGGTGAAGAGTGTATGAATCATGGTTAGAGGAGAATCTCAGAGACTAAGAGGTTTGAGAGGGAGCAGTTGTAAATGAAGTGGAGGTGAGTGACTAAGTGTCCGAGGTCAAGTTCAGTAGAAGGCTACCAGCAACTAGGAAAATCAGGAATGGTATGGACGGTCAAGGAATGTTGATGGTGAAGTAACTGGGATCCTATGTTATTAACCACACCCTTACCAAGACCTTCCATTCTTTGGTTCCCCTAACTCGTCCTGCCCACCTTGCTAATTCTCAGCTTGCTGTTCTAAGAAAACCATATAACCCCGTTTGTGGATTCCATTGGAAATGCAGTTTTTGAACTCTATTGAGACCCCAGTCATGCTGAGCAATCTTCAGGTAAACCTAGTTGATTCACATTGTTATTTAAAGGAATGGCTCTTTCAACTCAAAGCCACCTCCTCTTCCTGCAGGCACCCTCATTCTGAATTGAAAACCTTATCTCCAACCTCACAGAAAAAAATAGAAGCAATCAGGCGGGAATTTCCTTAAAATCTCCACCTTCTTTTATATTCAGACTCATCCATCACTTTATCTGTCCTTACCTGGGTCTATTGTTTGCTAATCTAACTTCCATCCAACCCCTCTTAAGAATATGCTCCAAGAATTAGCACCCCAGGCTTTGTATCAATAATATCAGCTTTCCTGCCGGCTCTTTCACTGGGGCCTATAAACACAGAGAAGTCTTCCTCACCTTAAAACAAATAGTTCCTTGCCCATCATGACCAATTCACCTGCCACCACATCTTTTTCTTTAACAGCCACATTCTATGAAGCCTCACTTGTTTCTCCATTCCTCACCATTCACTCCACAATTCATTAAAACATGCAACAAATATTTGTGACAGCTCAAATCTGCTTTATGTACCTACTGCTAAACTGAAATTCTACCTAAAAAGACCACTGCTAACTTACTTGCCAAGTTCAGTCTTCATCCATTCTGGTCCCTTCTAGAACTTTGTTACCACACCTCTCCTCATTGGAATCCCCTCCTGTTTTAGCCTGAAAGGCATGTCCCTCTTGGTGAACTTCTACTTCTCTATCCATTTATTCATAGTCTCCTTGGAGATTCCTCTCCTTCCTTCTCCTTAAATGTTGATTCTCCCAGGATCCATCTTCAATCTTGCTCTCTCCTTTTTTATACACCTTCTCTCATCAGTTACATCAAATCCTGTGAATTCTACTATTTTCCTGATTCCAAAATCTATATTCAGCCTCAATATTTCCTCTGAGCCAATTTCTCAGTTGCCTGCTAAACATTTTCCATCCGTTTGCCCTGCAAGCATTTCAAACTCAACACATTCAAAACAGAACTCATTAATTTCCCCTATATCAGATCCTCTTTTGTGAAATTCCTCCCCAGAAAGGAGGAGAGGGAAGGAGATTGGATAAATTGAACAAATTAAGAGAGTCTACAACATGAGGAAGAGGAAGGGAGGAGAGAAAAGGGTTAGCACAAATTATAACCAACATTTATTGCCTGTTTCTTATAGGTCAGGTGCTGTGTTGGGCAGTTTTCACAGATAACTTACTTGATTTTTATCGTTTATTATTTCACAAGAAAATAAGGCAAATAATGGCTTCCCAGCCATGTCCATGTCCTAATCCATGGAACCTGTGAATGTGTTACCTTTTATGGCAAAATGGACTTTGTAGGTGTGATTAAGTTAAGGATCTCAAGAGAGGAAGATTATCCTGGATTATCTGAGTGGGCGCAATGTAATCAGAGGGTCCTTATAAGAAGGAGGCAGGAGGGTCAGAGGCAGAGAATGGGAGGTGAAAATGGAGGCAGAGGTTGAAGTGATGAAGTGCTGAGCCAAGGAATGTGGGACCTCTTAGAAGCTGCAAAAGGATAGGAAGGAATTTTCCCCTACTATCTCCAGAAGAAATATAGTCCAGCCAGTACCTTGAATTTTGTCGTGAAGAGTGGTTTCAGACCTTTGATCCTCAGACTGTAAAATAAAAACCTGTGTTGTTTGAAACCACTAAGTTTGTGGTAATTTATGATAGCATTATGGATACTGTCATTAGACCCAGTTACACAAAAGGAAATTGAAACCTAGGGCATTGAAATAGTGGCAGAACTGGGATTCGAACTCAGGTGGTTTTGGCTAACCACCCCATGGTCTTAATTCAATGCTGAACCTAAAGGGGTTGTCTAAACTAATGATCCAAACATGGTAGGAGTCCAAAAGCAGACACTGAGAGCTAAGCAAGAGCGAGGGAAATAAAAGCAAGGTGAGGTGGTTCAAGAGCGACCTTGTATAAACAGCCCTGTTGCCCAGCATGGACTCAAGCTCACTCAGTGTTTGCAGTGCTAGGAGGGCTAGCTTTGTTTACAAGATAGGGCCTGGGTGGACTGTTGTTTTTCTCTCAATTTAGAGCATCCCCACTAGCCAGTGCGCAAGTTAGAAACTTTGGATTTCTTTGTTTCACCATCTTAATGAGCACGTTCTTTGTGCTAGATGATGTACCAGATCCCAGAGACATGAACTGAAGTCATCAGTGTTCTTGCCTCCTTTCTACACTCTCTCCCATAGTCAACATTTCTTCTGGCCTGCTCTGCCACAAAATTTATGTGTCTACTATTGTACAATTCATTACCATTGAGCTACCTGATTGTAGCAAGCAAAATTAAATGTGAGACTGATTCTCCAGGAGTTGAGGGCTTGGGGAGATAGGTATTCCTCTATACTGTTGGCAGAGTATAATTTGACAATATACATAAAGAGCCCTGAACTGTTTATAAAATGTGATACTCAGTTATTCCATTCCTAGCACTTCTAAGAAAATAATCATATTGACATATGAGGGTAGTTGCTTCAATATTATGTATAATAGTAAAGAAATAGAAATAATCTAAATGCTAACATTAATAGAACGGGTACACAAATCTTGGTGAACCCAAAAGATGGAAATCTATGCAGCCACTAAAAAAATAATGTTTTAAAATAATATTTAGTGACATAGGTGAAATGCTCATAATATCTTGTTAAATATAAAAAAGTAGAACCCAAATGATACAGATATTATGTAAATAGTGGTTGGCTTTGGGTAACAGAATTATGGGTTGCTCTTATTTTCTTATATGTACTTTTTTGTATGTTAGAGTTGTTCTACATGAACATATATTATTTTTTTAAAGATTTTATTTATTTATTTCAGAGAGAGAGCATGCATGGGGGGAGGAGTAGAGGGGGACGGAGAGGGAGGAGGGGAAAGAATTTCAAGCAGAGTCCCTGCTGAGACCATGACCTGAGCGAAACCAAGAGTTAGATGCTCAACCAGCTGAGCCACCCAGGTGCCCTAAACATATATTACTTTTATAATCAAGAGAGAGAAAACCAGTCAATATTATTTTAAAAAGAATGGTAGAGGAGTATGTTTGTGACAATGAGTCTCTGTTTACTTTCCTAGGTCCTTTGCCACCCCTGGAGAAACCCACCAGGGACTGCATCACTAAGGCTTCCTTGCCCATGTTTTCAAGTTGGATTCAGCTAATAAGAACCCCTGGCAAATGGAGAAGAGAAGAAGAGAGATCGGCTATCTCTAGAAGCTGGCAGCCGCCCTCTCATCTTGCATCTTCAGGCCTCTAGCCAGTGGGCTTCTTGCTTGTTAAATTTCTCAACAACATTCCTGGTCAGCTCCCTTCACCCTGCCCACATCTGCAAGAGGCCCTACATTAAACTCTTTTCAGTGAACCCTATGAGTGTACCATCTGTCTCCCGCCAGGCCGCTGGCGGGTCCCACGTTTAAGGTGAGGATACAACAGCTGCAGGATGCAGAGAGGGTGGCATAAACAGATGGCTGGTGTTCACAGAGCAGAGCTAGCTACACCTTGGCAGGATCATTGTCTGGGAAAAGCAATGGGACCTGAGTCTGAGTAAAGAGCCATGTGGTGGGAGCCTTCTTCAAGAAAAGTGATGGTGTTATTCAGGTCAGAGTTCAGGTGGAGTAGACAGAGCATACAGAAGCAGTTGAGCTGACAGCTTCCCCAATATGAACTTTACTGGTAGTTTTGGGACTTCTGGTGGGAAATTTGAAGAGTGTGCACTGAGAGTTCTAGTTCAGAGGAGTTCATTTATAGAACTTACGGATGGCGAGGTGCATTCACGGATACAGCATGATTACTATTTCAAAAGTTGTTGTATGGATTTGTTTGGACTCAAAGAACCACACTGCAAAGAGTATCTTGTCATCTCTCTAGTGCTAGGTGATTCTGCTTTAGAAGGAACCCTTAACCTTTGCTCCTTGCTCCTGCTTATGCTAGATGACAGACATACCTCCGAAACTAGACTTCCTCAAAAGCTGTACGTTAGCCTTGGAGCCTGAGCCCTTGGGCAAAGTGATTTGAGCAATAAAATCTTGCATGTGCACAGTGTACTTTTCCCAAGGACTTTCAGCTCTACCTCATTTGAGTCTGGATTTTCCCTACCAAGATGAAAGGCTGGGGGAAAAAGCAGGTAAAGAGGCTGGGAAGCTGCCCCACAGCCAGATTCCATTCCCTTATTGCCTCCAGACTGGAAGTTATGTGGCAGCGTGTTCTTTGGCCATAGAGCTGTAGGAATCAGACTTAGGTAAGCAACTCGCACCTCCCCCTGTCCCGTTCTCACCCACCACACAACAGAAAGGTGGTATTGTCCGGAGGTGATTTCCAGGGATTCTATCATTGGGTAGTCACAGGCCTGCTTCTTAGTCTGTGTGTCTGGCTAATAGAGAGCCGTTCAGAGCCCCCAAATGATAAAGTGTTAGGGAACTGACTCAAACCAACTGAATTCACAAAAATTGTAGTTTAAATTAAAACAAAACAAAACAAAACAAAACCTCTGCTCTAAATTCTTTTATCTCATATCAATTCTCTCTCTTTTTTCTTTTTAAGTAGGCTCCATGCCCAGCGTGGGGCTTGAACTCACGACTCTGAGATCAAGACCTGAGCTGAGATCAAGAGTTGGACACTTAGCTGGCTGACAGCACCCCTCGTGTCAATTCTCATAACAATTCTATAAGGTACATATGTTCTACTATTAATTCCCTTTACAACAAAGAAACGGAGACACAGAAAGGTTGAGTAACTTGCCCAAGATCCCAAGTGGCAGAGCCCAGCTCAGGACCCAGACATCTGGCTCAGCCGCCTGTGCCCTTAACTGATGCACCCGGCTTCAAGGTGGCACTTGGACTAGACATTCATGAAGTGGTGTTTGGATCTCACATTTTCTCCCTGAGGCAAACAGATGGAAATGTAACCTACAGTCGAGATTGCTTGGTGAATATTAAGTACAAACAAATGGGAATTAGGTTTTCTTAATGAAGGGTTCTTCAGCTAAGAGTGCTTGAAATAGATTCTCCCCCCACTGAGGAAAGCACCAACCACAGAGAGGACTGGAATCTCCTGGTGAGGGCGCTTCTTTCTTGGTCTGAGTTAGGGACTGACAGGCCAAGTTCTCAGTCCCTCCTTTTTTCCTCAGGGAACTTTGAGAGAGTTTTCTTGTAACACAATTTTCTCTTAGATATGTTAATGTTATTGTCTTTGCCACAGTTTTCAACATGCTAATTGCCAGGCTTTGACTACTGCCTTCCTCTAATCTCTTGACTGGAATTTAATCTGGAAACTCATTAGCCAACCCTTCACGAGTTACAGTTCTGGTTTAGCTTTTACTGACTCTAGCCTCACCCTTTTGAGCCGATTTGCTTAGTTGAACTCTGAGTTCTGAGGTGTGTCACTGTATTGCTGCGTTTATTCCCCCAGTTCCCTTCCTGCCACATGGCTGCCTAGGCTCGCAGTCATGTCAAATGGCCCTTTCCATAACACTCTGCAGACGGGTGGTCATTTGTTCCCATTTTGCCAACTCTGAAGTATTGCTCTTTCCACTGTTGGTTTACATAAAGCTGCCCACACCTGTAAAGTGCCCTTTATTAAAGTCTCATCACTTAACCCAATTTAAGCAGGCTTCCTAGAACCCTGACTGATTAAAACTAAAAATTCCCAAATCCGGTGGTTTTAGGTGAGGTCATTGGTAATAAAATGAGAAGCAATTTTGAAAACTTATCCAACAACCCAGATGCACATTAATTGGGTAGGAAAAGGTACAGGACTGACTTCCTCAAGATTGAATTTTTATTTTACCTCATAAAGAGAGAGGGAGTGGGAGGGAGATTGAGAGAAAGAGAGAGAAGATTAGGATTAGGGGTAAAATCTTAGAAGAGGAGAATGAATTCATTGTTCCCCTTAACTGTAAATTAAGGAGTAGCTAAAAAAATTGGTTTAGTAGCAGATTTTTTTTTTTTTTAATTTTGACGGTTCTTACAATCAGTGTCTACAAGGCAAAACTGTGGAAGCTCTCATTGCACATGACAAAATGGTTGTAATGAAAACAAAGTTTGAGAGTTGGCTAAAGAAAGTTGATTCTATGGATCACCACTCTTAGTTCTTAAATTTGATGAAAATTATAGATTGAGAAATAAACAGTCCTCTCATCAGTTGTCTTTCATCACTTAAAATATCCTTTCAGTATTTCTCCAAGGCACATATGAAGCGGACAAGTAGATCAAAATCACTTATCCGCCTCTATATGTCAGAAGTGACACAATCTCACAGGAGAAAGACTTTACTGAAATTTTCACCAATAGTAGAATGAAAATTTTCACTAATTCCCTCTTGGCCACATTCTGCTGATCTCAGTATCTTCTCAATAACATGTAACCTCCGGGTGAGCAGAGGGATTATATCTCATGTTTACAACCGTGTCTTTGTCTGTTTGGGCTGTTATAACAGGATATCATTGACTGAGTGGCTTATAAGCAACAGAAATTTATACCTCACAGTTCCGGAGAAGCTAAAGATCAAGGTAGCAGCAGATTCCATGTCTGGTAAGAGTATGCCTCTTAGTTTATAGATGGCCATCTTCTCAAGTGTTTTCACCTGGTGGAAGGGGTGACTGAGCCCTCCAGGGTTTCTTTTAGAAGGGCACTAAGTCCATTCATGAAGGCTCCATCCTCATGATCACCCCCAAAGCTCCACTTCCAAATACCATCACACTGGGGATTAGGATTTCACTATATGAATTTGGAGGGGACACAAACATTCAGCCTATAGCACACTGCATATCCTAAAACAGAACCTGATCTATAGTAGTCACTTGATAAATATTTGCTGAATGACTGAATGGGCATTTCCTCAGTGATTACTCTGGTCTAGCTCATAAAGCTGCAAAGAATCTATTACCGTTTTTAGACGCATATTTAGATGATTGACTTCACAAAACGTTATAAACCTCAGGCAGAGATGAGAAATTGCCTGGATGAAGTTGAAAGACTAATTGAAATAGCATCTTATCCTCTAGCCAAAGAGGTGGGGAGAAATTTTTTTCCTGATAGGAAGTAATCCGAAACGTATTTTTTATTAAAACAATATGGATGTACTATGAGTTCTAATGCAAAATTCAAATTATATTTTTAGATAGAATATGAGACATCAGAGGTGTGTTATTCTTGTAGTGACTGCCTTCCCCAGACTGACTCTTCTATGCCTCTAGGAGCCCTGCCCAAAGGCATTCAGATAATGGAAGTTTAGGCCATTGTATCTGGGCCAATTGTGAACCACCACTACTGAATTATCATAAACAGTATCTTTGGCTGTATTTTCTGCTAGTCTGTCTTTTTTTTTTTTTTTAACAACTGGAAGCATTTACAATATATTCTCTAATTTATTTATCCATTTATTTTTACCTTTAAGTTCGTTTATTAGTCATCCTAAGCCTTCATTTATGTGCAAAGCATTGTGCTTGTGAATTCTTAACAGAGTTTTTTTATTACAGTGTGTCTTAGGTTGGATTATCTGGAAAATAGACTCTGAGTTGGAGACTCATATGTAGACATTCACTGGGGAGTATGCTCAAAATAATTCTTGTGTGGAAGTAAACGAAGTAGGATAGTGCAGAGAAAGGAACTACATGCAGAGGCATTTTCAACAAAAGTCCACTGTAACTGAGATGACCATTCAGAGTTGACCAGTCCTAAGGCAAGGGACCTGGACCTTTACCCTCCTCACTCTAGTAGATCATTCAATGTATGTCAGCATGTGGGCTGCCCTGTGAATAAGGTATGATTTGGGATAGGTTCTGTTGGATCTATTCCACTGAGGGAGATTGGATGGTATTTCAGCTGAAAACCTCAGCTACCAACAATTCTGGCACCAGGAGAATGAGTGTCCAGTCCTCAAGGTGGACCTATGTGATGTATCACAGCATACACTGTTGCTATAGGGGGGTGCAAATGCTCTTCCAAGGAGTTCCTCCTAACATGTTGTTTCTCAAGAATGGAATTTCATTGCTTCTGTATGTGTCCGCCATAGTGCAATGTTCAAATACAGTTATTTAGGACTTAGAGGGAAACATCTATCCCTCTATCCTGGAAGGCAGAAAAGTCACATTCCTTGACTCAGGCTGGATCTTCCCACTCCTGACATCCTTAGCAACTCCTAAAAATCAGTGTTCAAATTCCTTTCCTCAAGAAATGTTATTCAAGTATCCATGAACTGCCAGGTTACTCCAGTTCTGATCCAGTTCATTGCTAACAGACCCTGGGTTCATACTGACAACAATATATTTTAAAACCCTTGGGTCCATGACTTATTGTTCATCAACTTACTGTTCATGAACTTATTTCTTTTGTATTTATTAATACCTGTGTTCTTTGCTAGAGATAGTTGGTTTTGGTTTACAGATTGGCCTCACTCAAAATGATGTAATGAAAAATAATGGGTTATTGTGATGACAGTGCCTGCAGCTTGGTACTGGGAGGTTTGTGGAAACTGAGGCTCCAGAAGAGCTCTCTTCTTTTTCGTGGACCACTGGAGTCTCTAGAATTGAATTGGCCTTTTAGTTCTTTCATTAACAAGTAGCCAAACCTCTGACTACAAGGAGTCAGTTTGATCAGCTTAGCCAATCACCAGTTACTTTATCAGGTATAACTCTTAACATCAGGTTATGTCTTGGATCATCAGTTGGCCTACGGATGGCTGTCATTGCATTAGGAGCCACTCTTGGTGTAATCAACAGCAATCCTAGTCCTTCAAAGAGCTTGGCACTGCTGTTTTGAGTAGGGGTCTACAATAAGGAATTTGCAGCTAGAAAAAGCTCACTGGATTTGGTAGAGGTCATGATCAACATATGCTACCCCTCATTTATACAACCGTTTGGGGGTATCACGTACCAAAAGCTTACACTGCACTTGGCAAATCGATAGCTCTTTTTATTTGCTGTGAAGTTACCCCTTTTAGGTCTTGTGAAATATGTTGAAATCCACATATAACCTATTTGTATTCTTTATTATATTTGAATTCTGGTTATATAAAAATGAGTTTGAAAATAATTGCAAAGAGTTATAACAAGTATGTACTAACAAGAGTACACATTCTTAAAGGACAAATACTAATTAAATCAAATTTTCCTGATAGTGTTGAAATAAAAAATCACACTTACTATTCATGTCCACATGTAGTAAAGTATTAATGGCTTTTACAAATAATTTTGTAAGGAATCACAACTTTAGACTTGGATGGTCTTCAAAGCTTCTGTCATAAATCCATGGATTAGTGTCTAAAATTATGGTATATAAAATAAATGAAATATTATCAGATAACATTGTAGTTAGACGTATTCAACATTTAATATTAATAGGATTTTTGGATTTGCTGCTTATAGGCCTGTGTAATCATAGCTAAACAAAACTATTAATTTGAGTTTGATGACTGAGTAAGGGTTAGAATTTTTTAAATTTCTTAAATGATGGAAATTAATAGTTATTTGGCAATCAGAGAAAAGCTGCTATTTCACTGTTAAAATGTAGAAGCACTTTCTCTTGAGAAAAGCATGAATTTTGTCTATGCTGGGAGAAAAAATTATTTTCACAAATATACCAAAGTGAATTAGAAATATTATTAGTGCTATTCCTAAATCTAAAATGTTAGTGAGAATTAAAATCTCTGTTTATGAATTACTATCACAGCCCACCAGGAAATGACTTCTGGGCCAGTCATTATGTTTACTCCCAAATGCCTCCCTGCCCTTCTCCTTGCTCACTGGCTTCTAGCTAGATCGGCTAGTATGAGGCCCTGGTAGAAGGATGGAGGGCAGGAGAGCAGAGTCTAGGGGTATGGTTATCCCTCCTTCCCTCACTTCCTTCCTCCTCTTCCCTCCCTCCCCACTCTTCTCCCCTCTTCTCTTTTCCCTCCTTCTTCCTCTCCCTCCTTTTTCCCTACCTTCCTCCTCCTCTTCTGGCTGTGTTTTTAAGACTATAGCTCCTTATAGTTTCTGGACAGTTCCTTTCTCTGGGCTCCCAGTTTCGGCAAGGCAATTTCCGCTACAGTTCTAGCTTCTGCCAAGCTGCCCAGTTTCTGGGTTCTGCTAATATTACCTCCTCCCAGAATCCAACTAATGCTAGAGAAAGAAGCAGTTTCATGCTATGGCTAATCTCTGAGTTGCCTTACTATTTCTTGTTTGGCTTTTCAGCTCCTCCATTGACAGTGTAATTAATTTCTTATACTTGATTCCCTTTGAGATGGGGTATGTTTTCAGTTTGTCTGACTGGACCCTGAGTCATATGGCACTCCCTCACTTCCCATGCATGGAATAGTATAGTCATAGGACTGGACATTAAACAGTCCCATAAGTCTATTACTTTGGATAAATACATGTACACGTGGGGATATTCTACAACTATATATACATTGGATAAATTTACATTTAACATACTTAAATTTAGTTTTGTGTGATTTACTCCAACAAACTTCTGTTGGATCCTCCCCAACCTTCACTTTCTTTCTTTCTTTTTTTTTTTAAGATTTATTTATTCACTTCAGAGAGAAAGAGTTTGGCTCACACCCATGGGCAGGGCAAGGGGCAGAGGGAGAAGGAGAGAAGAAGACTCCCCCCTGGGCATGGAGCCCAACCCAGAGCTTGTAGCCAGGCTTGATCCCTTGGCCTGAGATCATGACCATGACTGGAGCTGAAATCAAGAGTGGGACACCCAACCAACTGAGCTACCCAGGTGCCTCTTCAGTCATTTGCTACTCTAATTCTTTGTACATGAAGATGTCAGAATTACTATCGAATGCTATTTTATGCATATTACTCCTTTGCTCAAGCACCTAGAGGATATTTCTTTGGTGAAACAGAACCAAACTTCTCTGTCAAGTTCTCAGAGCTCTCCCTCAATCATTTCCCTCATTTCTTTCTTTCTGTATCTTTATAACCTTATATCCTATGTTATGCTCCAATGAAGCCTATCTGTTCCAGTCAAAGTATCTTGCTTCTCATTCTTAACATTAAATTTCCTGTTCTCTACCATTATGACTTCACTAGGGCACCCTTTCTTATCACACCTTCAAAACTGATAATACCTTATATAGAATAAACACAATAACTTGTAATTAATAATGCATTCCCATACACATGCGTAACTGCTGGATTTCTCTCTTCTTAAATACTGACATTCTCCATGATTCTAGTCTAAGTCTTGTTGCCTTTTCATTCCAAATTCCTTCTCTGACTGATCTCCTCCATTCTGATGAGTTGAACTTCAAATCTATGTCCCCGAAATCCACATACCTAGTCTTCAGATTCCTGAGCTTGAAACCTTGTATTTCTGGCTAACTAAGCACTTCTACCTGGTTCCCTTATAGGCACACTAAAATTCAAAATGTGCTAAACTGCACTTACTCTTCTTCCCCTACTATCCTCAGCACACCTGACCTTTCCAAGATTCTCTATCTTTAATTAATAAACCCACCTCCAGGGGCGCCTGGGTGGCTCAGTCGTTAAGTGTCTGCCTTCGGCCCAGGTCATGATCCCAGCGTCCTGGGATTGAGTCACGCATTGGGCTCCCTGCTCCGTGGGAAGCCTGCTTCTCCCACTCCCACTCCACCTGCTTGTGTTCCTGCGCCCGCTTTCTCTGTCAAATAAATAAATAAAAATCTTAAGATAAATAAATAAAAATAAACCCCCCTCCTAACCAGAAACCAGTCTTTCCTGATTCCTCCTAAAATCTTGCCACCTTATATCTGAGACAGAGCCTGAAAGAGTACTCCAATCTGCCCTCCCCATCATCTAAATTGCCTTAGTCTTTTTTTTTCTTTCTTTTTTTCTTTTTTTTAAATTTTATTTATTTATTTGACAGAGAGAGACACAGCGAGATGAGGGAACACAAGCACGGGGAGTGGGAGAGGGAGAAGCAGGCTTCCCACGGAGCAGGTAGCCCGATGCGGGGCTCGATCCCAGGACCCTGGGATCATGACCTGAGCCGAAGGCAGACGCTTAACGACTGAGCCACCCAGGCGCCCCTAAATTGCCTTAGTCTTTTTGGAGGCCATTGCTGTAGACAGTCTCTTCAACCTCATCCCCTGCTCCTTTTTCTCTGGGTTTCTTACAAAAGTTACTTTTTTCTCTGGTCCAACCAATCTAAACAGGTTGTCTCTTACTCATGTATTCTCTATCACACAGCCTGCTGTTTATACCCTTCATTACACCTTTTCACAATCTGTAAATATTTTGTTTATTTGGTTAGTCATTTGTCATCTGTCTTCCTCGCCAGAGGAAGCTTTGTGATCTCTTTGTGCTCAGCAGATTATAGGTGTTCAGTAAATACTGATGCATAAAGAAATGAATGACGGAATAAATGAACTAAACAAGGCTTTTTGTCTGTCTCACAGGTCCTCTGTATCTACCAAGCAGAAATCTGATCATGTCATTCTCCTGCTTAAAAATCTTTTGATGGTTTTTTATTTCCTGAAATAGTCATTTTAACACACAGCGAATCTTTTTTTTAAAAAGATTTATTTATTTTAGAAAGAGAGAGAGAGTGCACAACTGAGGGGGAGGGACAGAGGGAGAGAGTTGGGGAGAGGGGACAGCAGACACCCTGCTGAGTGGGGACCCCAAGACAGAGGCCAGGGTTCCATCCCAGGACTCTGAGATCATGACCTGAGCAGAAACCAAGAGTCTGACACTTAACCAACTGAGCCACCCAGGCGCCCCAACACTTAGCAAATCTTTTTGCCATTTACAATCACAGCAAGAACAAGGGTTCAGAATCTTAAGTTTAAATCACAACAGCAGGAAGAGATAGAAGAATGAGCTCTTTACCATCACCTCCTGGCCCAGTGAAAGTTCAAAGCCTTGAACCAATGTTCGTCAAATATCTGTTGTTTTAAATGCTATTACCAGGCTGGGGTACCTGGGTGGCTCATCAGTTGGGCATCCAACTCTTGGTTTTGGCTCAGGTCGTGATCTCAGTCATGACCTTGGGGTTGTGGGATTGAGCCCCGTGTGGGGCTCTGCGATGAGTGTAGAACCTGATTGAGATTCTCTTTCTCCCTCTCTCTCTGCTCACCCTCTCCACCCCCCCACCCCCGCTGTTCAACTCTCTCTCTAAAAGATAAATAAATAAATAAATAAATAAATAAATAAATAAATAAATTCTATTACCAGGCAGACAGGAAAGTGAAGAAAGTGCCGGAGTACACCCTGAAGGATCTGGGTATTGGTTTTGGCTGCTCACCTGATCTTTCCAGTCCTTAGTGTCCTCATCTATGAAATGAGGGGGTTATACAAATTATCTCTAAGGCCACTTTCAGTTCTGGAATTCTATGATCCTCATGTACTAGGCTATTATGACCAGGATTATTTTTTGAGCAACACATTTCATAATATGTAGATTGGGAAACATGACACAAATCTTACTGTTTTGCTGCGAGGGTGGCCCCTTCATTACAGATCGAATTACACTCAGGCTTCAAAAACTTTCATGAGAATGATGATGTGTAGCTTTTGAGTGCCACTTGATATGTTTCTTTCCAGGAGTAGTTTCAGGCACAGTGAAAATACATGGCATTTAGAAATGCTAGTAAATAGCATAAAAGGTGGCAGATGGCAATAGATTTTGCCTACTATGTGCTGGGTGCTTTATGTATGTGATCATGCCATTTGGTCAAGAGACGCCGTGAAGCCTGCCTCACCATGTATTAGACGTAAGTGGCTTTGGAACCTCAGTCTGTCTAGCTCCAGTCTACTTGTTCTGCCTCTAATCCTTTGATACATTGAGACATCTGGTGTCAAATCTCACTTCTTTCTCTACCTCCTGTCAATTAAGCCAACACCAACTCACTTCACCAACTAAAGGGATAAGAACGAGCCCAGAAGGAGGCCTTAGGAAAAGTGAGGGAACTGAAAAGAGAACGCTTGATTGCCACCTCACCTCAGGAGCTGTCCTTGGATAACTGAACTTGTTGGAGAGCATCCCTGATCATCACCATGGGCCTCCTTTTTAAGTCTGTCACTAAAGCCTCGTGGTGAGAGGACCTGGTGCTTGCTAGTCTGGATAGGACCTCTTGCTAGTGGCCAGCATTCATGATGTGCTTCAGAAGGAGATCACACATGGAGGACAAACATAGAACTAATGCTCAACTCTTTTTTTTTTTTTTTTAAAGATTTTATTTATTTATTTGACAGAGAGATAGCGAGAGCAGGAACACAAGCAGGGGGAGTGGGAGAGGGAGAAGCTGGCTTCCTGCTGAGCAGAGAGCCCGATGTGGGACTCGATCCCAGAACCCTGGGATCATGACTTGAGCTGAAGGCAGACGCTTAACGACTGAGCCACCCAGGCGCCCGTAATGCTCAACTCTTAATACAACATCAGTTGAAGAGTTTCCTTGCTTTTGGTTGTTTAATTTTTTCTTAAAGATATACTCACTTCATGATCCAGGTTTTTTTTTTTTTTTTAGGAAAACATAAATCAAGCAGGACATTAATATCCATCGAGTGTAATTCAGTATAAGGAGGGGTGGTCTAGCTGTATCATTGTGGAGACTTAAGAGTATTACTTACAGAATATGCATAAACAAGGATCTTTCAAAAAGCTGATAGCTCACAACCCTCCCTTCAGGGTGTAAAACATTATTATTTGTGCTTTAAGAACACCTACAGAAAGAGTCAACAAAGAAACAGTCAACAAATGAATACCATCAGGCACTTAGAGATGAACATCTCTTAAGAAAAACCCATTCTTGCCAAATTAAACAATAACCGAAACCCTTGGCTTTTAAACTTGGACAGAAAGAATGAAGACTCCTACCCATTTTTCTTTCTTTTAAGACATCACTCTGGCACCTGCTTTTGTAAGGAAGCTAAGAACATAACGTATTGATTTTTTTTCCTTTTAAGATTTTATTTATTCATTTGAGAGAGAAATAGAGAGAGAGAGAGAGCACGAGCCGGGGGAGGGGCACATGGAGAGGGAGAAACAGACTCCCTGCTAAGCAGGGAGCCTGAATCTGAGCCCAACGTGGGGCTCCATTCCTGAGATCATGACCTGAGCTGAAGGCAGACGCTTAACCGACTGAGCCACCCAGGCGCCCCAAGAACATAATGTATTGTACTAATCGTTCCAAAGGTCTTAGAAGGAAGATTAGCATGAAAAAATATTGAATTCGACATAAATACTGCTTGTTATAAAAAATTCCTTGAAAGGTGAAAATGTTTTCTGTTTTAATGGTGCTAAATACTAGAATGGATGCCTGGTCAACTATATATAAAATTATCTTTTTTTTTTATTCAGTATATGCCTGATGGTACCTGACATTTTAGTTATACTTTTCATAAGGCAGAGCAGTTTAATAATATTGGTCAGTATTATTGTTCTCTGCATAAGATTTTCACTAGCTCCTCCAAAGCTTGCTCAGCTGTTGGATAACAAGTGGGAAAATATCACACCACAGGCAATATTTATCCATCCAACAGGCAAAACAAGAAAATGGAACCCAGGCCTAGAATCCTCCAGTGTTACTCAATCAAGGCAAATTATTTATTGTCTTCTGCCCAGAAGTCCCATGGGGCATGAAATATTGATTTAGGAATTTGCTGGGCATGAATGTCTGTGTGTTGTAACTATGTTCTTTTATAGCACTTAATATATGATAAATTGTTTCTATGTATGCTGTGATATGCTGTGGTATGCTGTGATAAGACTGAAGAACAAATTAAATCTGACTGTTTAATAAACATGAATTAATAACACTAAACTCTTTTTGTAATTACTAGCTTGGGGTCATTAAAGTTCACTCCAGGATGTGCAGGATTGCACAATGCATCGTTCAGATGTGTGCCTAGCTCTGTCTCTTCCTTCATCTTATGACAACACAGCCTCTGCATGCCACACAAGCTGATTCCAATCTTTCTGTAAGTGGGTTGTGGAGAGCCTGGGTGCTCTTCCTGCTTAACCTGGGGCTTTTCAAAGCCAGGATACTGGGGGCTCTAGGTATTGAGGAGGGGCTAAAGCTAGGCCCAGAGGAAGTTTGGGGTGTGAAGAAAAGCATAAGTTCTTCATTATCTGAGCAGAAGAGTAAGAGTCTGGAGCAAGTGCAAAGAAAAAAAGAAACAAACCACGAACATAAAGAATGCATCATTTCATCAGCTAAAAATCTTTGTTCTATACCATTCTACATGTCTATAAAATATACAATGTTAAAACTAGGGGTCACATAATAATGCACAGCATTAGTAACTATTTGTTTCTTTGCTCTACTCATTCGGTACTCACCAAGTCAGATCAGCATAGCAGTTACTAGCAAGTCTGACTGGAGTCATACTGCCTGGGTTCTAATCCAGCCTCTGCTGCTTGCTAAGAATATGATTTTACCTCCCTTTGCCTCAATTTCATCTTTAAAAGGACGGTAACAAAAGAACTTCTCCTATAAGATTATTGCAAAGGAAAATAAGATACAGATACATAATAGATGATGCATATGTATATATGCATATATATGTTCATATGTAATATATAATCTATTTTTATTTATACTTTATATTCACTTTAAACAGTGCCTGGCATACATCTAAATCAATAACGTTCAGTAGGATTATCAAATTTGCTGTTGTTTTGTAGTTTCTATTTAACTTTTCACATCTGCAGGCCTTGTCTTCCCTGCTATCTACCTTTAAGCCCCCCGAGGGCTGGAAAGCAGTCTTATATTTTGTGGTGGTGAAATGTGCTTTGCTGTCCCATCTTTTGGGTGTTCACCCCTCCTGTTTTCAGTCCTAGTTTAGTGGCAGGTGAACCAGGTCTGGCCAATCATCTTGCCAGAGGGAAGGTATGTGACTCAAGCTTGGATATGCAAGTCCTCACCAGAAAAAGGCTTACTGGTATCTGAGATGACTGTCTTTAAGGCCGTGTAAACCTGGAACACTGGGAGTGGCCATCTTTGCCTCCTCCGGGGAGATCCTGACTGAGAATTGGAACATCGAGGAACACAGCGCCAATAGATATAGAAATATGGCCCCTGAGGACATTGTTTGAGTTTCTAGATTGAATCTTGCCTCAGAGGAGTACTCTTTGGATCTTCTGATTTTATGAGGAAAAGATTGAGGAAATAGATTCTGTCTTTATTTAAATTGGTCTGTATTGCATTTGCTCCCAAATTATACTGTCTAATATATATTTTTCAAATCAACTTGGTATACGTGATCCTCTTTGATGCCACTGACCTTATATAAGCCCCTGTACATAGAAGACAACCATATATATATTTATTGCATGTATGAATGAGGAAAAAATTTTAAAACTCTCAAAATTCATGAGCCCATTAATTAAATCTCCTGCACATTATCATACCATCCTAGGCAATTCAAGTTCAATTTAAAAATGTCTTGATAAAGGAACAAATTATTTTTTTAAAGATTTATTTATTTGAGAGAGAGACAGAAAGAGAGAGAGGAAGGGGCAGAGGGAGAGGGAGAGAGAATCTTAAGCAGACTCCTCGCTGAGTGGGGACCTTTACAGGGGGCTGGATCCCAGGACCCTGAGATCATGACCTGAGCAGAAACCAAGAGTCAGATCCTTAATGGATTGCACCACCCAGACGCCCCAGGAACAAATTCTTTTGTAGAGAAACACATGATGTAGCCCTGAGGATCTTGTTGGATGAACTAGTTTGCCAGAAAAACGGCTTGGGGAGACCAGAGATTTAGCATGGAAGAACTGAGTTTCTCTTAGCATAACTAACTTCACGGTCAGCTCAGTTCCTTAACCTCCTTTGGCACCATTTTTCATGCACAAAATGGGAAAAATAGTTATTTACCTTACAGGGGTGTTGTTAGGCTCAAAGGAGCTCAATGATATGTGAGCTAAGAATGACACAAATATTTTTTGTTAATTTTTTTTTCTCAGATACACCTATTTCAATAGGTGGTGAACACTCACCTGACAAATCATGAGCCTAAACGTGTTTAAAATGTTTTTTCTAGTCAAATGCACAACAGAAGACACATTTTCAGAAGTATATATGTAAACATATGCTATTATTTCTGGGTCTGGGGTGTGACTTTTGGGGAAATACTCAGTTTCGTCTTCCGTAAAAGGAAGGATTCCACCACCACGTTATCCCCAAGAACCCTTTAGTTTTGCCATCTCAGGACTCCAGAGGACAGAATCAGCGCTCTGCTTAAGACAAGGGTCCTGGCAGGCCCTTGGGCCATCCCTGCATCTCAGTACCTGTGAGCCGCCACTCCCTGGGGTGTTTTTGGTGGGCGTGGCGACAAGCACCTGCTCCCAGGCTTTCCTTGAATCTTGCTCCAGTCCCCACATTTTAACAGTGTAGCTCAGCAGTCTCCCAGCTATTCCCTCAAGGGTGCTTTATGAGATCCGGTTTCAATTCCCTGGTGGGTAGCTCTCAGGTCCCCTTACAATTCCCTCGAGCTCAGCGTGTGTGCGAGAGGGACAGAGCCAGGGAGAGATCGAGTGAGGGGACGAGGCTCCCGGGCTCCAGTTACCCGCTGAAGGGCCCCCGCCCCGTGCCGCCGAGTGAGCGGCGGGGCCGGGGAGCGTCGCGGCCCCTTTAAGAGCCGGGCCCAGGCCGGCCCGGGGGCCGCGGGAGCCCAGAGCGCTGCGCGCCGCCGAGGAGTTGGGATCCGGCGCAAAAGTTTCCTCCCAACTCCGGCCCCGCGCGCTGCCGCCGCCACCGCCCACTCCAGCCCGGGGCCTGGGGCCGGCCCGGCCGCCGCCGCCGCCAGGGCAGGGCCAGGGCCGGGCCAGGGCCAGGGCCAGGGGGCAGGGCCAGGGCCGGAGCCGGGCCGGCAGTTTCGCTTTGGCGGGCTCGGAGCAGCCGCCTCGTCCGGGCCCGAGCAGGAGCCCGAGCCGGAGCAGGAGGAGCCCGGCCGCGGTGCCGCCGCGTCCCCGGTCACCAGCTACCTGGGAGGTAGCCCTTCGCTTTGCCGCCCCCTCCCCCGATTGCCGCTCGCCGCGGGGCCGCCGACGCCGGGCGGAGGGGCGCCGCCGCGAGCCCCGGGCCCTGAGGGGACGCCGGGGAGAAGCGCCCGGGGGCTCCGGACCCGCCCGCACCGGGCGTACCCCGGCATTAGGGGCTGTGCCCGTGGGGCCGGACACCTGTTCAGCCGGGCACGGCCTGGGCACCGGGGGCCAGGATGAAAGTGACCGTGTGCTTCGGCAGGACAGGCATCGTGGTGCCCTGCAAGGAGGGCCAGCTGCGCGTCCGGGAGCTCACGCAGCAGGCGCTGCAGCGGTACCTGAAGACCCGGGAGAAGGTGAGCGCGCTGGCGGGGGGGCGGGGGGGCGCGGCTGCGGGGCGGGCTACCAGCGAGCGCACCGAGGCCGAGGCACCTGCCAGAGGCCCCAGGACCGGGTGGCGACGCCCAAGGGACGCAGAGCGCCCAGGAGACTTTATTCGGCGCTACCTGTGCTCGCAACTTTTGTTTATTTGCTAATGTTAAGTGACCTGGATGTCTGGGCGTTTGTGGGCCTTGCTTCTCAGGGGGTGATAGGAGGAAACGCTTCATGGGAGTCAGTTGGGGGCTGGCTACAAATGCACAATCTGGTGCCCTAATCCAAGCCCCCTGCCTCTGAATCTGGTTTTCAACAAGTTCCCAGGTGATTGGAATGACCATTGAAATTTGAGAAGCACTGCTTTAGAAGGTGTTTGAGAGAACTCTTCTTAAGGGAGTAGTTGAAGGTATAGCTTACTTCAGGTGTGAGTTTTGACCAGGACTATGGCTCGCCCCACGTCTGTTCCTTGGAGTTAGAAAGTTGATTGGTGCTAGTAACAGACACTCGGAAGTTAGAACTGATGGGGCCCTTGGGGTTGAAATCTTGTGAGCAATTCTCCATCAGTGACTGGGGCGGGAACTTAGGTGGAAGGATGCTGTTTGCTTACACTAACCAGTCTATATTTTGAGTGTCTTTAGTTTAACGCCGCATATTCTATGAGTATTTACTAGTGTGTGCACTGTGTCAGACCCTTCGTGACTGTTGACTAGATTGTTCCTAGCCCTGTCCCTGAAATCAGAAACAAGTAAAAGTTAAGTGACTGTTATTTTTAAGTGTGCATGCAGTGCATGTTCAGAAGGCCTGGCTAGACATTAGAATTCATAATGGGTGTTTGGGTAACATACTGGGACTCCGTGTTTTCTTCGATGGGATCTTTAAATGAAGGCATTGAAGAGCACCTTTTTCTTTTTTGAATCTTCAAATGGAGCATCATACCTCAAATCCTCCTCAAAAAGGACAGGCCATAAACTCTTGTGTTAGAGGTCAGTGGCTCTCTTAATATTTGTTCTCATGCTGTGAGAACTGTAGACATGGCCTATAAAACTATATGAGTATCTACTCCATTTTTCCCCATTGTTACAATAGTGTATGCTGTTTTGCATTGTGTAATTCGGTTAAAAACTGAGATTTGCACAAGTAACCAATTCTTCTTGGAACTATATTTCCCTCACTTTTGAAAGTAAGCTAAGGTTAATAGCAACAACATTATTCAGACAAATTATTAAAGTAAATGTCATTGAAGGAATATCTTAATGAGGTGATACTTATTTTTTACTAACTCAATATTAAAAATAATTTATGCTCTAACATCTTGTATATTTAGAAGTTTAAATTACGTGGAGCTGTCCAAGTAATAGAAGTAAGCTACATACTTATAAATAACATGCAGGGGACTAGATGAAATTTAGTGCATTGTAATTTGATCTTAAAAGGTGTTAAAAAGCTACTGATATTCTGTACTGAAAGCATAATTTATAATATCACAGAACCTATAATGTAATTGTATTGATCAGTTTACTGTTTTTACCAGATATTACATTTTTCTGTGTTTACATTTATATATTAGCGAATGTGACATTTAAAGGTCACCTGCCATTTATAAATTCTCCCTCCCTTCTTTGGCTTTTAAAATCTCAATTTAATAAGTGGCAAGTGATATTTTCTCTTTCCCAAATCTCTTTCTCCCATAGTTTCATTTTAAATAGTATTGTAATCATAACAAGGCTTAACTAATATTAAATGGTATTCCTAATGGAACTAAAATGTCAAGAAATAATCTGTCAAATTCCATGCTTTCATCCATTGAATTTAGAAAATAATGGGAAAAAACCAGAAATGTCAAAATTCAATTTGAAAGGCAACTTGTCATAAATTCACTTTCTTTAAATCAGTGAAAGAGATTTAAAAGGCTTGCTTCCCTGGACAGCAAGGTTTTTAGCCCTGCACTCAGAAATCAAAACATAACAATAACATGAATCGTGCTTACTCCATGCAGGCGCTGTTGTAGGAACTTTACTGCATAAGTAAAATGACCTCATAAGGCAGGTACTAATATTTTCTTTTTACAGATGTGGAAAAAAAGAGACACAGAGGTATGAGTGCTATGTGGTAGAATTGAACCCAGGAACTGAGTCCTTATTCATAGGGTCCTTACTCATAGTCCCTGCACTGCCCAGTAGGTTATTATGCAGTGGAATTTATCCATCTTATTTATTTTTTACAGTTTGTTTTAAAAAGACCATTCCATCTACAAACTGCTGTACTAACGTATCAACCTGAAGATGGCAATTTTGTTTCTTGCAGAGAGTTGTGACATGCACAAGTTTCTCTTGATTGTATCTTATATAGTATAGGTCTACATGTAATGGGGAGAAGTCTAAATTCTGAGCCTAATATTGCAGGATTTGCAAACCAAGTATGAAAAACATTTCTTAGTTTGATTACAAATGGAAAAATGGGCCAAATCTCTTAGATATTCAGGTCGAGAGTGGTATAAAGAAACAAATTTGGCGGGAACATGAATGTAAATTAAGCCCATTTCTTTTTGGGCCTTGAATCATTTAGATGGGAGAAAGGCAGATTTCAAAATTGAGGATAGAGTTGAGGAGTCTCTAGTTTGGAGGGTAAGTGAAGCCCAAGGAGGCCATTCTGGATTCTGTGGACAGCATCAGAGAAGTATCCACCCTCTGCTGAGAAGAAACAAAGACAACTGGTATTTGGGGAATGTGGGGAACCAGCTGAATCAGCATCAGATAAGGCCAGAAGTAGGTAAGATGCTGAAGACACTGAAGGAACTTTTGGGAAGGCTTTAATTATGTTCTGAAATCTGGGACTTTGAGTTTCCTGCCGCCTCCCCCTCCCCGCCGTTCAATGAATTTTACCGGGAAGATGGAATTGACCAAGGGGCAAGAATTATGGGGTTGCTTGCCTTTGGATCCTGGTAGTTTATCAGTGTCCAAAGCTCTAAATCTAATTTGCTTAATTAGTTAGTGGAGAGGAGATTGTCTTCTTAAGTAGTCAAGGTGGGGATCATTGGGTAACTAGTTAAATTTATCATCAAAATTACGTGTCACAGGTGAACAGTAATTGAGCCATATCCTGCAGGGGCTCTCAACCCTGGCTGATCATTAGTTACCTCTAATTTATCATTTAACATTTTAAATAATACAAATGCCTACATCCCTTTCTCCAGGATTCTAATTCAGTGGGTTTGGAATGGAGCCTGGGCATCGGTGTTTTAAAAAGGTGATTTTAATGCCCAGCCAGGGCTGAGAACTATTGATCAATTACCTAAATCATTTGGTATCACTGAACTCATTTGATTTTAAACTCTTTTGATGACAGATACTGTATTTTAGACCTCTCCAGACCAACTGTCATTAGCAATCGTCCCTCTTACCATGAATGAATTCTCACAGCAGGTGTTCAAATAATTTATTAAATTGAACATTCATTTATTTATATATATATATTTCATACACACACACACAAACACACACACACTAGATGAGGTCAAAGTGAATAAGGGAAAGGCTTGTTTAGTAATGAGAATATATAGTGTGTGGAGTCGAAATGAATGAGGTAATACGAATATTGAATTCATGGGATAGTGGGTATGCTGGAATTTTAAGCAGATTTGTGGATTTGACTGTGTGAGAATACTTTTTTTTTGAAGAAACATTTGATAGACTTGCCTAAATGTATCTCTTCTGTGTTCAGAGATTTTGAATAATTTGTTTTACCATTGAGACTGGCTTCCCAAATCTGAGCAAGATAAGAGTAATAATTCCATTTTCTGATAAATTGTGGGTCAGCATCTAAAAATTTGTACAGCAACAAGAATCTGGCCTGCTATTGTATGGGCCTAACCTGGAGGAATAGGCTAGAAATCCTAAATTCTTGAAGTCTTCAGTTTTTGATGTCTTGTTTCCAGATTTTAAGGTTCCTGTATACATAAGCTAGGACCAGACTGGATTCCTGAAATGCTTTTCAATTTATTGGACACGGACTTACTTCAGTGCTTCATTTTCTATTCAGTCCTCTCCTAGTGTGTGGACTACATGCTCTCCCCAGTGTGTGGATAAGACTGACTCACCACCAGCAGGGCACATGCTGCTAGCTTGGTTTTGGTTCTGCTACTTGACTTGCATAGAAGAGTCTCTGAGTTTGCAGATGCAGGGCTAGTGGGGCCTCCTGACCCACAGACATGTTTTTTCAGTTCTGCTCAGTATCACATTTTTTTTTAAATTTTAAAAGATTTTATTTATTTATTTGTCAGAGGGAGAGAGAGAGAGAGAGCAGAGCAGGGGGAGTGGCAGGCAGAGGGAGATGCATGTTCCCCGCTGAGCTAGGAGCCTGACGTGGGACTCGATCCCAGAACTCTGGGATCGTGACCTGAGTCAAAGGTAGCCGCTTAACCCACTGAGCCACCCAGATGTCCCAAAGTATCACATTTTTTAAAAAAGATTTTTATTTATTTATTTGAGAGACAGATAGTGAGAGAGAGCACGAGTGAGGAGGAGAGGGAGAAGCAGTTTCCCCAGTGAGCAAGGAGCCCGATGTGGGACTTGATCCCAGGACCCTGGGATCATGACCTGAGCTGAAGGCAGACGCTTGACTGATTGAGCCACCCAGGTGCCCCTCAGTATCACATTTTGACTTAGTTGCCATGTTTA
Source organism: Phoca vitulina (assembly GCF_004348235.1). Classification (NCBI taxonomy): domain Eukaryota; kingdom Metazoa; phylum Chordata; class Mammalia; order Carnivora; family Phocidae; genus Phoca; species Phoca vitulina. The sequence goes on along the minus strand of NW_022589704.1, from coordinate 30,994,107 downwards.
AATATTCTGAGACTTCATGCAAAGATCCAGAGTTCTTTGAGGGGGGTGGAACAAATCAGAATCTCTGACAGCAGTGGGCTTTACTTTCCCACCTCCCAACCATCAGTTGCAGATGAGACATCTGCTCTCCATTCCATTATTGCCTCACCAACAGTATGTTACTACCTCAGACTTAACTTTTTACTCTGTTATTTGCTTATTTATGGTCCATTGTTGTTCTTTGGCTTGCTGTAGTCATTTGGGTTTGTGGTCCCTGGACCTTCTCTTCCCCATTACACCCCTTTCTCTTTCCTCCTATACCTCTCTCTGTCCCCCACACCTCACCTCTCTGTCCCCTCCCCCACACCTCCCTGTTGCACCCCCCCATGCCCCTTTCTCTCTCTCACCCACCACCCCCACGCTTCCCCCCTCCTGTGACCTACATATAGCATTTGCTGACCAGGGTTGGGGCTGCCGTTTCATTCCTCTGAGCTAAGTTAATTGCCTCATGTGCAATTGGGAGTCACAGCGCTGGATTTGTAGTTTGGAGACTGTGCTCAAGTGGCTAAGTTAACCAAGTATTTATCCTCATTCCCAGGGCATTCTGTGTCATAGATCCTCTTTGAGGAAGTTGGGCAAATGATCATGTCAGATTTTCATGAGACTATGTTTTCTGAAGAGATTGGTCATGAAAATCATCTGAGGTGTCTATTAATAATGCAGAGCTTTGGGTCTCTCTTGGAAAATGTAAAGCACTACAGTCCAGTAGAACTTTTTGTGATAATGGAAGTGTTCTGTGTCTCTATTTTCCAATAGGGTGGACTGTGGCCACTCATGGCTTTTAAGTACTTGAAATGTGGCTAGTGCAACTGAAGAATTGAATTTTAAATCTAAATTTACATGGTCACAAATGACTTAACCTAAATGGGCAGTTCAAGTCTAAGGCTCCTCTGATGATTTCTCTCAGCTGCTTTTGGAAACCACTGGTCTAAAGCTTAGATCCCAGGCAGCCCTTAATCTGACATTCTTACAGGTGTGGTTGTCCTGTTGAGAACTTTGCCAATCAGAAAGGGATCTTCATTTACCTTTTGGTATCCACAGGTGGAAGAGAGAGACTATAAAATCTTGAATCCTTCACCTAGACATCAGCAAAATCCAGCTTAATTTTAAAGCAAGTTGAGGTCTGCTTCAGTTTGCCCCTTTGGTGCAACACCCTGGGGATGCACAACCTCTATTTTTGGTATTGGCGGATGGTGGGCCAACAAGGAGTGGTGAACAAAAGTCTGGATATTTTTAGTGAGATTTAAGTTGCTTTTGGATGAGCTCATCCAGCATTATGGGCCCAAATATCATCTCTATAGCTCCAGGCCGGATCTCTCTGAGCTCTGAACTCTGTACGTAGCAATTTCCTTGACACCTTTACTTGGATGTTAGGTAGGTTATCTGACCCTTAGCAATCCCCAAACTGAACTCTTGATCCTCTACTCCAAATCCACTCCTCCCACGGTCTTCCCATCTCATTAAATGGCAGTGTCATCCTTCTGGTGGTTCAGGCCAGAAATGCTTGTCACAATCTTTGATTACTCTTTTCCTTGGATGATTGACCTGCAATCAATCTGCCACTCAGAGGGACTCTACTTCTCACAATACATTCAGAATCTAATTCTTCTTTCCAGCTTTTCTGTTAGTGTGCTGGGGTTCATGGTATTTTTTAAAAAAGATCTTATTTGAGAGAGAGAGTGAAAGAGAGAGAGCACATGCAGGTGTGTGCATGAGAGTGTGGAGGGAGGAGCAGAGAGAATCTCACACAGACCAATGGGGGCCTTGATCTCAGAATCCTGAGATCGTGGCCTGAGCCATAATGAAGAGTCGGTCGCTTAGCTAACTGAGCCACCCAGGCGCCTCGGGGCTCATGGCATTTTTGTTTTTGTTTTTGTTTTTTTCCCAGTGGGTTTTAGTTTCCCTGTTTCTACCCCACACTCCCACTGTAAGTCTTTTTTCTCAACACAAAAGCTAGAGTGACATTTAAAATTCTAGTCAGGTCGTGTTATTCTTCTACTCAAGATCCTCTGTTGGCTCCCATCTCTTTCGGATGGCCTATAAGGTGCTACATGATCTGGGTATCTGTGCAAAAAAAAAGTTAGTGTAGCAGGCCTGCGACTCCTATCTTTAGGCCTACTTATAAGGCTGGCCCTTGATTGGCATCCAGGAATTTAGATTTGTGGAGCGTTCCCACCGTTCCCTGAAAAGAATGGCTTATGCAAATGGCTTATTGTTTATGCAAACAGTATGGTTTATACTGAACACTTGCTCTTTTTCTGAGGTCTGGAATTTTTGTGCCTGCTAGGCAGAGGGTCCCTATGTGACCAGCCCCCGGTGAAAACTGTGGATGCTGAGTCTCTGATGATCCTCACTGGTAGACAGCATTTCACAGGTGATGTCAAAACTTGTTCCTGGGCCGGGGGTGAGGGTGAGGGTCTACTGGAAGTGGATCCTTAGAAGCTCGTGCCTAGTTTCCTGCAAACTTTACCCTTGAGTCTTTTCCCTTTCTTGATTTTTGCTTTGTATCCTTTTACTGTGATACATCATAGTTGTAAGAATGACCGTATGCTGAGTCCTGTGAGTCATCCTGGTGAATCATTGAACCTGGGTGGTCTTGGGGACCCCACATACCATCTCTTACCTTTCAGACCTCCTCCGCCCCCCCCCCCCACTCTCCCCCAGCATCGTGATCCTGTGCTGTTATTCCAACAATGCCAGGCAGGTTCCCACCTCATGAGCTGTTTTCTCTGCCTGAAATAGTCCCCTTCAGTTATCCATCTGTCTGGTTTCCTCATCTTTTCCATCTTAAGATTGTTCCTCTCTCCATGAAACCTTTGTGACCACACTGTATAATTATAACCCCTCCAACCATCCTCTATATTGTTGTTTCCTGCCTTTTCTCCCCAGAAATCATCCCTTACTACCATACTGCTTGTTACAACTGTATTTACTGTCCGTCTCTCCCCACTGGAATGTTAGCTCAGTAAAGGTGGGGATCTTTGTCAGTCTTGTTCATTGTTGACCCCCTAGGTCCTGTGAGTGCCTGGCACATAGTGGGCTGGTGATAAACTCTTCCCGAGTTAAACCTTCTTTTACCGTGTGTCCACTACCATCTGTTGCAGTTATGTCTTGCCCCAGTACAAACTATCCCACCATCTAGTAGCTTAAAATAACTCCAGATACCTGAAGAAGGCTCAGTGTGATGTTTTCTAGGTCTGGGATGTTCAAGATTGCACAAGTCTGGTGCCTCAGCTGGGGTGGCTTGAATAGCTGGGGGCTAATTGCCCTGGGGGCCTCTGTCTGGAGCCTTGGTTCTCACTGTCACTGGGTCCCTGGGTTCTCTCTCATGCAGTCTTAGCATTTGATCCTCTTCACCGTGGCCTCTTCCCATGGTCTCCAGGGCAGGGTCGCTAGACTTCTTAAATGGCAGCTCAGGGCTCCAAAGACTGCAGAAGTTGCCAGGTATTCTTAAGGCTTAGACCTGCCACTGGCATGATGTTTTCTGTCATATTCTATTAGTTTTTTTAAAAGATTTATTTGAGAGAGAGAAAGAGAGAGAGAGAGAATGAGCAGGAGGGCCAGAAGGAGAGGGAGAGATAATCTCAAGCGGACTCCATGCTGAGCACAGAGGGCTTAATCTCACAACCCTGAGATCGTGACCTGAGCCGAAACCAAGAGTTGGATGCTTAACCGACTGTGCCACCCAGGTGCCCCTGCCACATTCTGTTAATTAAAGCAAGTAACAGTCGAGCCCAGGGTGAAGGGAGAGGATTATACAAGGAGCTGAATAGCAGTAGGTAGCTTTCTTCGGGAGGGGCTGCCAATATAACAGGTCACGTCCTTGGGGATACGAATATGTAGATTAATCAGTCACTGTTTCTGGTTTTGATGAGTTTTACAGCCTCCTGGGGGAGGAGGCCTACAAGTGAATAAGCCAGTTTTACTCTGGTGGTATGTTTCCTGGGCTACAGTATGGACCAAGAATGCTCTTTGAAACAGAAGACCCTGAAGCTCTGTTGAACGATGGTGAGGAATTTGCAAGGTGGAAAAGTGAGGTGAGGCATTCCAGGTGGAGGGAACAAAGTGAGTGGGCATCAGCTGGTTGAGGGAGTTGTGAAAAGTCAGGGCCCAGGGAGGAGCGGTGGTGCACAGAGTCACTTGGACCAGATTGTGACTACCCTTGGGTGATACCCTAAGGGATTTTCATGGCTTCTTAATGTAGCTATTGGTTTTATTAGAAATATATTCATGTTTCACTCAATTTGCATGTCTAAAAGTATTTGCATGGATTTAAGAAATGGAGAAGATTTTGGAACATTAGATTAAAAAAATAGATATTTCTCTTAAGGCCTCATCCAACCCAGTTGGTTACCTTGGTTCTTACACCTTCCTCGGATAATCTGCTTTCAACAAGATTATGAAAATGTGGTAGCTTTGTTACTTTTCATTCCTTATTTTTTTTTAAATATTTATTTTTTAAAAATATTTTTAAAGATTTTATTTAATTATTTGAGAGAGAGAGAGAGAGCACAAGGAGGAGGAGGGGCAGAAGGAGAGGGAGCCTGATGCAGGGCTTAATCCCAGGACCCCAGAATCAGGACCTGAGCTGAAGGCAGATGCTTGACTGACTGAGCCACCCAGGCACCCCTTAAAGATTTTTATTTTTTAAATTTTAAGTAATTTTAAGTAATTTAAGTAAATTTAAGTAAATTTTAAGTAATCTCTCCACCCAACGTGAGGCTTGAATTCACGACCCTGAAACCAAGAGTTGCACGTTCTACCGACTGAGCCAGCCAGGGGCCCCTCTTCCCTTATTTTTGATGATCTTTTAAAGCTCTGACTGCCCATGAACTTTCTAGGATTTTTAAACCCATGTCTTTCTTCTAAGTCTTTGCAGGTGCTCCCTACAGTATTTTCATGTGTGCTGATGCATCAGGCTCTGGTTTTGCTCTCAATGGGATCTCCTCTATTCTGTGGCTTCAGCTACCCCTAAATATACACCTCTACCCCTGAGCTTCCTTAGACCCCAAATCCACCAGCCTCTGGACTTCGCCACCTTGGTGTCCCACACACAGTTGAAGCCCAGCCTGCTCTCTGTAAATCTGCTGGTCACCACCATTCACCCAGATGTCTGATCCAGAATCGTGGGCATACTTTGTTCCTTGGTGACCTTTCCTCCCTTATATCCCACCCTATGTCTAGTTGGTTCAAAAGTTTCTTTGGGGGAGCCTGGGTGGCTCAGTTGGTTACGCGACTGCCTTCGGCTCGGGTCGTGATCCTGGAGTCCTGGGATCGAGTCCCGCATCGGGCTCCCAGCTCGGCGGGGAGCCTGCTTCTCCCTCTGACCCTATCCCCTCTCATGCTGTTTCTCTCTCTCTCTCTCTCTCAAATAAATAAATAAATAAAATCTTTAAAAAAAAAAAAAAAAGTTTCTTTGGTTCCAAGTGTATCTCATGCATCTGCCTCTACCCCAAAGCCATGCCATTGCTCATTTCTGCGGTGGGGGATTGCAGCAGGCTCTTGGCTGGCCTCTCTGCCTCTGCTAGCCCTGGACTCTTCCAAATCTTTTCCACTGAGGACCTTACAGCCACAAATCAGGTCATGTATGAACTGCTGCTGGGAATATTTAAACCGTTCTCTGTTGCTTTTAGGTGGAAAGGCAAACTTTGCTTACCTTTCCCTTTATGCCCTTCCGATTCCTACCTGCAGTTTTGTGTTCTTTCACACTTTCCCCACCCCATGGAAATCCTGCCCATCCTTCAGGATGAGTCTCCAGCTTCCTCTTCCCTAGGAATCTCCTCCCTGCCTGCCGCACCTCACCATCGCTCAGGGGGCCTCATTCTTGTGTTCTCAGAGCTCCCCATGCCTGTGCTTTTCTTTTGGAAACTGCAGCTTACATTTTACTGTTCGGTAGTCAGAGGCTACTAACTTGACAGACAACACCCAGATGACAGTGGCTTATCACAGCAAAGGGTGCTCTTTCTGGGTGGGAGGTGCGTGCTCTGACACACACAGTCCCCTCCCCACTGTGTGCTTTGGCTTTGGGGTTTTCTGTAGATCTGCACTCTGCTGACGGATGAATAAAGAGGGCAGGGAGGAGGCCACAGGACATCTGTGGCCTGGCCTGGAAGTGGCAGATACCACTTCTTACTAGCATTTCCCTGGGAAGACTAGCCGCGTACCCCATCTAGGTGCAGTGGGGTTAGGAAAGTAGTCCCCTCGGATAAGGGTGCGTGACTAGCCAGGCTCTGGCGCACACTGCGCTCGCTCTGTCTCCTCGCTGCACTGTGAACTATGCAAAACCAAGGAAGTTTTAAAAATTTTCCGATCCCTGTTTTTAGCATATACTTGACATCTAGTGTGCATACCATAAATACTTGTGAAATTATGTTAAATTTCACTTTGCTTCCTTTCATAAAAATGAGAATGACTTTGTATTCAACACGAAGTTTTGCAAGTTTGAAATCTTCAGATGCGGTGTTTTTTTTTTTTGGTCTAAATGCAACTTTTCTCTTGATTGTCTTCAAATACCTCATCAAATCCACATTTACTGTAGACAGTAGTTTAGTGGTCCATTATATCTGCCATAATGATTGTCTTAAATAACAGCTTCAGATTCTGACAGGTTGACTCACTTCTCAGATTGTTGAGATGGTGAGTGCTCTGTGGTTCTGGATTTTCAATGAAGGAATAACCTCTTTTTGCTTCATGAGGATTTGTGCAGTGCTCTTTCTTATATCTGAACAATGTTTGATTTTCAGTGTCTTACTCATTAATTTCATGTTGATTTTTAAAAATGAATCTGGATTATCTTAATTTGGATGAGTTCGTTTTCTGTGTTGAGGGGCTGTGTCTGAGGGGCTGCCAGATTGGGTTTGCCTCTCGTCTCTGGACTCAGCCATTCTTTTGATTGCTGGACTCTCGCTTTTTGGATTGCAATGAGGTGGAATTTCAAGATACCAAAGACAGTCTGATTAAAAAGGGTTCACTCTCAATTTAGTTCCTATCAGATGCAGTGCCAAGTATCATCCAGATAAATACGCCCTGTACTCCTCTAGTCTTCTGCCTCAGGTTAGGTTATTAAGCTTGCTGGGGGGTCCTGGGCCCTGGAGGAGTTGTGGGGTGGGGGGGTGGGGTTCCGCTTGGTGATGGAGGCAGATAACAGGGGAGATGTCTGCAGCTCTTGGCTAAGCCCCTGTCAGCAAGACCTGAGAACCGTACGGACAGGGGAAATAATCAGACCCATTTTATTGCTTTGTTTGAGGCAGAAATTAAGGATTTATTTTTTTAATTAAAAATGTTTTTTAGATTTTATTTATTTGAGAGAGAGAGAGAGAGAGAGAGAGAGAGAGCAAGCAGGGGGAACAGCAGAGGGAGAGGGAGAAGCAGACTCTCCACTGAGCAGGGAGCCCGATGCGGGGCTCCATCCCAGGACCCTGGGATCATGACCTGAGCCAAAGGCAGATGCTTAACTGACTGAGCCACCCAGGTGCCCCGAAATTAAGGATTTATGGGGAACTCGTAATAGACTTCTGATGCCTTTTTAGGAGATTTAGGATTAGTTTTTTTTTAATCCATATTTTTATTTGTTTTTTAAATTGAAGCACAGTTGACACACAGTGTTACCTTAGTTTCAGGTGTACAACATAGTGATTGGACAAATCTATACGTTATGCTGTGCTCACCACAAGAGTAGCGACCGTCTGTTGCCACACAAGGCTATTACGATACCAGTGATGATATTCCCTGTGCTGTACCTTTCATCTCCCTGAGATTTAGGGTAAGTTTTGCTGGTATTCTTTTATAAAGACATGAAGCCTAGAAAGAGTGACAGGGGATATATAGATATAATTTATACTCCTTCCTCCTCATAGAGAGGTGGCCAGTTCTGAGGAAGGGATGCAGAGATGGTAGGGTTCCTGACTTAAGAATGATGGGAAATAATTACAGTCCCTTAACCCCATCTTCACATAAAAAGTATGTTGTCTATTCAGTGAGGCCTTAGGCCTCTAAGTAGTGGATGCTTTGCTATGGTTGTCTATAATAATCTATTATTTTGTAAAGATTTTATTTATTTGACAGAGAGAGACACAGCGAGAAAGGGAACACAAGCAGGGGGAGTGGGAGAGGGAGAAGCAGGTTTCCCGCGGAGCAGGGAGCCCAATGCGGGGCTTGATCCCAGGACCCCGGGATCATGACCTGAGCCGAAGGCAGACGCTTAACGACTGAGTCACCCAGGTGCCCCTGTCTATAATAATCTAAAGGTCACTTCAGTCACTTGAGAGAGGATTTAAACAATGATTTTGGGTCAAGCATTGTGTTTTGTGCTGGGGTTATAGAATAAAATAAGGCATAGTCCCTGCCTCCATCAGGCTTATAGAATAAAAGGGTAGAGAGAACAATGTAGACAAACCGCGTAAGTGTGGTAGAGGGCCCTGGAGTGGTGGACAGAGGAAGTGACTGAGCTTGGCTTTGCTAGGAGCAGGGAGAGATGGGTAGTCGTGCAGGCTGCATTTGGGGAGTGATAGCTGTCTAGGTTTTGAAGGATGGGTGGACCTTTGCCAGAGCAGTAAGGGTGGGCAGAGGCACTGGAGGGAGGGGCGGGGAGGGTGATGGGAGGTGTGGGGGAGGGAGAGGGAGGTATGAGAATGGGGGAGGGTTGGTGGGGAGGAAGAGAGGAGCAGCCAGCCTGTGCCTGAGGTAAAGTGTTTTTTTTTTTTTTTTTCCCCTGGGTGGGGAAGAGGATAGTGTTATGGAACATTTTCCAAGGAAGCATTCTGGGCAGGGTGGTGATACTGTTTGATCTGCTTTTTTGTATGGCTTACCCTGGAGGATGAAGACAAGGGGCTGAGGCTAGAGGTGGAGAACTGGTCCGGGTCCCTGCCATGAGAATGGAGGATAGACATATTGAAGCAAAGGACGAAATGGACTTTGAGATTTTGGGGGACAAAGGGATCAGACTTGGGAGTTGATTCTGTATAGTAAAGGAAGTATGGGTGGAAATGGGGAGAGGGAGCAGTCTGAATTTTGTGTTTCATTGAATACCTACCCTGTGTTCTAGGCACTGAGGCCTGGGGATACAAGGACCAGTAAGACATGATCTGTGCCCTCGGGAGCCCCACAGATAGGGGTAGGAGAGGTGGGAGACTAAGGACAGATGAAAAGGTTGCTGGGGAGTGTTGTGGGCCTGGCTGAGATAAGTCATGTGTTCATAAAGATGCCAATCTTTTGCATCACTTGCTTGGCATTACATTAGAGCCTTAATTCAAGAGTGGGATTTGAGGGCAGATATGGGAAAAATGTGGTGTCCAGAAATGAAAGTGGTTAGACTAGGTTGATGAGTATATAAACTATATTGGTGGCTTTCAGACTTCTGTGATAGAGATTCTCAGTGGCTGGAAGCCCTCTGACTACCCCTCCAGACCAACTCTTGACCCTTCTGCAGCCTCCTCTGTGACCTAGGGGGCTGAGCAGCGTAGACTCTCTGGCTCTGGGGCTTCTGGTTGTCCTCAGCTATAGGGGGGGCCCCAGCAGGAGAAGGGAGGGTTGGCATCTCCCCTCTTGCCAGATCACTGTGGGTTAGCTTCCTCTCTTCCCTGAAGGTTACACCTCCTGTCAAGCACCCCCTCCTCATGCTCCTCTCTCCACTGGATTGACACCCACTCCTTTCCCTGGCTCTTGGGTTCTGGGTGATGGCAAGGGCTCACCACTGTCACGAGCACTGTCCCTTCATGTTTTCCCTTAACTTGGTGCAAACCTTTACGAATAGTTTATTAAACACCTAAGTGCCTAATTTGAGTGAACCATCTGTTTCCTGCCAGCACTTGGATTAACAAAATACAGTAATAATAGATTTTCCTTCATGATCCAGTTTTCATAACCTATATATACAATTGAAATAGAAGTTTCCTGGGGACACTTAGCCTTACTATAAATGATGCCTCTACTTTATTTTATTCTGTTATTTTATTTTTTAAAAGTAGTTAGGACATACTAATTTGATTTTACTACCCACTAATAGGTTAGGGCCCAGAGTTAGAGAACCACTGAGGCTACCTGATGTTTAGGGGACCTGGAATTGGTCATCAGGTCAGGGGACTCTAGATATCCTTACAGCTCTAAAATCACGTTGTTTTTGAATTGAAATAAAGTGTGAGGCTGAAGGCAAATTCCTATGTCCAGTATGCATTACAAGGGTTTAAGTTACAATCTGTGGATTATAATGTTAAATTCCCTACATGGATAAGATTTGGATCTTGAGACTTGAGAATGGCCAGCAGGTGAGTTAAGGGTCCACGTGGCTGGATAAAATCTAGAAGAAATCTGAAGAATTATGTTTGTCATCCCATATATCTTTCGTCAAGACATAGTAATAGTATTGGTAACTTTATATATTAGTTTCTGGATTACTTCCTTTTGTAGCAAAGAGTTGAGGAATTGTGAGATGGCAAGATAATACTCTTCTCTGTATTTAGAGACACATTTGTAGAGATTCAGTGGGCTTGAATTTTGACAGCAGTGTTAGATCAGAGACATTTTCCCAGAACCTTAAATAAAAAACAAAAAACCAAAAAACAAAAAAAAATAAAAGAAAAAGCCCACAAAAAAACCCTGCAGTTTGGAAATTTCCAGTAAAAAACTATTATTTATATAATTCTATAATATACATAATTATACATAATATGTAATATATAAATATATATGATTTATATATATATAAATATAAAATTTTTGTTGTTATTGCTGCAACAAGATTTGCATTTTAGAATTTTCCCCTTTTGTTCCACTTTTTGTCTGTGGGTGAGAAGGACTTCTTGGGAGTGTGAGGAGGGGTAGTGAGGAGTCCCTCGCTCTGTTGCTGTGCTAGTTTCTTAGGGCCGCCACGACAAAGTTCTGTGACCTGGATGGCTTCACACAACAGACCTTTATTTTTTTACATTCTGAAGGCTAGAGGCCCAAAATTAACATGTTGACAGGATCGTACTCCTTTTGAAGCCTCTGAGAGGCTTCCTTGCCTCTTTCAGCTTCTGGTGGCCCCAGATATTCCTTAGCTTGTGGCAGAGTAACTCCAGTCTCTGCCTCCATCTTTCCACACAATCTCTCTGTGTGTCTCTCTCTCTGTGTCTCTTCTCCTCTTGTAAGGGTACCAGTCAGATCTGATTAGGGCCCATCCTCATGACCTCCCTTGAAGTGATTACACCTATAGAGACTCCATTGCTAAATAATAGATCACATTCACAGGTACCAAGGGTTAGGACCTCAGTACATCTTTTTGGGGGGCACAGTCCAATTTATAACAATTGCTACTCAGTTTAAAGCCATTTTTTCAACTTTTACACTAAGAGACTTTGGGGAACTTCTGTTGATTCCCCATTGCCTTCCCTACAGTATTACTTTATTTATTCCTCACATTTTTGTTCCAAAGTGGTCCACACGTAACTTGCTGTTTTATTGAAAAACAAAGGTCTCATGGTCTGCTATCACCCACTACTACCCTTTCCACTTAAATATTCTGGTATCTGTGCTGTTGCTCTTTTCAGACTCTTCAGGTGACCTTTCTGAGACTCAGGTTTGTTCTAAATTTCATCTTGTCTCCTGTCCTTCGCGGGCTGGCTTCAACAAGCATTGATAAAAGCCCAGTGGCTTGTCTGAACTGCACTCACTAGTCAGCTGCTAATTCGTTAGCCTGGGGAGGGCGGGAGAGGTATTTTTGAGCACCTGTTATGTGCCACATCACACAGTCCCTTTCCTTCGGGGCCTCACAAGCCAGGCAGGTATACATAGTGGAAATGAAGAAATCCGCAAACAAATGCCAAATGAGTTCTCTGGGCATTCAGAAGGGAAAGAGCTTCCAGCGGGTTGGCATGGCCAAATGTGAAAAATGGGTAGAATTTAGATAACTGGAGGGAAAAGGAGGGAAAAGTGTGTCCTATGGCAGAGACGAGGGAAATAGAAACATTGCAACAGTTCTCAAACTTCTTGGTCCCAACACCCCCTTTTCACTCTTACATTTTAGAGGACCCAAAAGACCTTTTAGGTGGATTATACCTATTTACCATATTAGAAATTAAAGCTGAGAAAACAAAAAGCATATCTAATTGATTTAAAATAACAAAGAGACTATAACCAGTTAAGATCACTTGTTGCTATGAAAAAACATTTTTCAAAACAAAAGAAAAATTTAGTGAGAAAAGTGGCCCTGCGGAACATTTTTTGGAAACCTCTTTGATACTTGCTTATCAGATAGTTTCTCAAATCTGCTTTCTCATTCAGTCTGTTGCAGTTGGTTGTTTCGGTTGAAATATATGAAGAAAATCCTGCCTCGCATAGATATGCAGTTGGGAGAGGGAGGAGCATTTTAATAGCTTTTTCAGATAATTGTAGATATGCTTTCTGTATGCTACATGCAAATTCAACACATGGTTTATTTTTATATTTCTTTCTTTCTCATTCATGTATTATATCACAATTTCTGGGGTTAGGAACCTGGACACAGCTTAACCCATCCCTCTTCTTAGGATTTCACCAGCTACTATCAAGGTGTCAGCTAGGATGCATTCTCGGGAGTCTTGGCTGGAAAGACTCTGCTTCTAGGCTCGCTCACGTTTTTGGTAGAATTCCTTCCTTGCAGCTGTAGGACTAAGGGCCCTGGCTTTTACTGACTGCTAGCTGGTAGCCAGCGCCTGGAGGCCACCTTCCTCTCCTAGAGGTCACTTGCAGTTCCTTATCATGTGGCATTTTCCAGCATTTTCCATCCTGACTTATTACTTCATCAAACCAGCAAGCAGGATCTCTAAAGCACATTGGCCAACAGGACAAATCTTCTATAACATAACATAATAATGGGATTATGATTATGAACATCAAAATTGTGGGATTCATGATTATAAACATCTTAGTGATGGTTTTCTTAAAGGTTAGTTGCAGTGTGGAGTCTGAAATTATACCAATGAAATTTTCATAGTATCACATTATAGTTCATTGGTTTGTGTTTTACTTGGAATAGATCTGTTATCCATGCGTGAACTTTTAACATCCTATATTGTGGTTCACTGAGTTACGCCAGTCTTTCAGATGTTGACACGTTCCATTATACAAGTTCAAAAACCACATACGTTGATATTACCGTCAATTTCATCTAGAAGGTATATGTATGGGGAAATTATTTAGCTCATAATGGTGGATACAAGTTTTCTGAAATTTTAATTTCTGCTTTATTATGGGCAACAAATAACTGTCATTTATTTTGTATTAAGTGCCTTGGTTCACATCATTCCTTTTTGAGAAATATCCACCGAAAGCTCAAGTATAAATAACCATGGTTTGTCAGTCTTTCAGGTGAAAATGGTGCTCCGTGAAAAGAACCGTTAGTTCAGCTCAACTTAAGCGATGACGTGAGTGCTTTTCCCTGAGGTAACTACTGTGTGCGGGTATACAGGGGTGCTTTATGTGTGCTTTCTATTTCTTCACAGTGTAAAGAAGATGTAAAATCAGGGGTTGACAATTAATGAAATTTGTGTCACTTCATCAAAGTTAGATCGGCCTTTTTTTTTTTTTAAAGATTTTTTATTTATTTGAGAGAGAGAGAGAGACAGAGAGCACGAGAGGGAAGAGGGTCAGAGGGAGAAGCAGACTCCCCGCTGAGCAGGGAGCCCGATGCGGGACTCGATCCCGGGACTCCAGGATCCTGACCTGAGCCGAAGGCAGTCGCCTAACCAACTGAGCCACCCAGGTGCCCCGGCCCTTTTTTTTAAGTGCAAATGAGTGGCAGCAAAGATCAATAAATGACTAGTACAATTAACTGCTTTTTTATTTTTTTATTTTTTATTTTTTATTTTTTTTTTTAAAGATTTTATTTATTTGACAGAGAGACACAGTGAGAGCAGGATCACAAGCAGGGGGAGAGGGAGAGGGAGAAACAGGCTTCCCGCGGAGCAGGGAGCCTGATGCGGGGCTCGATCCCAGGACCCTGGGATCATGACCTGAGCCGAAGGCAGACGCTTAACGACTGAGCCACCCAGGCGCCCCTTAACTGCTTTTTTAAGTATAATTATTATACAGTGTTATAGTAGTTTCAGGTGTATGATGTAGTGATTCAGCAGTTGTACATGTTTTTCAGTGCTCATCACGATAAGCATGCTCTTAACCTCCTTATTTCACCCATGCCCCAAGGTGGGCTCCCCTTTCGTTTGTCCCACCAGTTTGTTCTTTGTATTTAAGAGTCTCTTTTTTCCCTTGGTTTGCTCATTTGTTTTGTTTCTTCAATTCCACACATGAGTGAAATCATATTGTAATTGTCTTTCTCTGTCTGACTTATTTCACTTAGCATGATACCCTCTAGATCCAACCATGTTGTTGTAGATGGCACAATCTCATTCTTTTTTATGACTGGGTAATACTCTGTGTGTGTGTGTGTGTGTGTGTGTGTGTGTGTGTGTGTATATGTGTGTAACCACATCTTATCCATTCATCTAAGCATAGAAACTTGGGTTCCTTCCATATCTTGGCTATTGTAAATACTGCAGTAAACATAGGCGTGCACATATCTTTTTGAATTAGTTTTTTCATTTTCTTTGGGTAAATATCTAGTAGTGGAATTATTGGATCATATGATAATTCTATTTTTTATTTTTTTAGGAACACCCGTACTATTTTCCTCAGTGGCTACACCAGTTTTCATTCCCACCATCAGTGCACGAGGGTTCCTTTTTCCCCACACCCTTGGCAACACTTGTTATTTCTTTTTGAGTTTAGCCATTCTGACAGGTATAAACAATTAGCTGCCTTGATTCAAGCAAAGGTACCAGCATTTTTTTTTGTTTGTTTTTTTTTAGGGGGAGAAAGAGAGAGAGAGAGAGAGAATCTTAGGCAGGCTCCATCCTCAGAATGGAACCTGACGCAGGGCTTGATCTCACAACCCTGAGATCATGACCTGAGTCAAAATCAAGAGTCAGACAATTAACCGACGGAGCCCCCCCAGGTGCTCCAAAGGTACCAGGAATTTTACACACCACTGTTTTCATCCAGCAGTACAAGTGTCAGTGTAATTATTCCAGTGATAAACCATGAGATTCCAAAAGGTTACTCAACATGTTGACTATTTGAATGCCAGTGTTTATTGTCAGGCATTCACAGTAAAAAAAAAAAAAAAAAATCTTCAATCAGTATCAGCAGCAAATATTCATCTCATATGAGAGAAATAGCAGGTTCAGTCACATCTGGGGATTAATTCATTTATAAGGTACAATTGCAAAGTACAGTTATGCAGCTGGGATATTAACTCAGTCTTCACATTTGCAGATAAATATTTTATTTAAGGAGTTATTGTATCATTGGGAAGTGCCACTGCCAGGATTTTTTTTTTTTTTAAACTGACTTACCCAGCAAGCATTCAGCAATGTCCATTGAGCAGGGCTTCCTGAGTGTCTCCGTTGTTGGATGTGTTTCTCTAGCTAGTGCGGTACAGTAGCTTGCCCTATAAGGTGCATCAGTGGCTTTTTCGTTTCCAATTTGAAATGGTGTAATGATGTTTGGCTTTTAAAGTTCTCATCATGTCTGCATCTAAAAATATTCAGTGTATTTTCTTTTATATTTTTAGTGATGAATTTCAAAATGATGTTATGACTTACTATTGGAAAATATTCTGTTGCATAAGATACAATAAAGTAAATTACTAATATCTATAAGAACTAGAAGATAACTTACATCATATTTTTGTCTATAGTTTTGCCCAGTTTTTTTTTTTTTTTTTAAGTAGATTCTTCCCTTCCATGAATCAGGCCCCTGGTGTATCAGTTTCATTTTTTTAAATTAATTATTTTTTAGTATCTTTAGATGTTGAGAGTATAGCTGTGGATTGAGAAAGCAGGTTTTCTCATCCCCACCCCTTTTTTTATATGTTGGCTTTTTAAAAATTGTAAAATATTCATAACATGATCCAGACTATTTTAACTGTTTTTTAATGTACAGCTCTGTGGCATCAAGTGCATTCATGTTGTTGTGCGATCATCCTCACCATCCATCTCCAGAAATTTTCATCTTCCCCAACTGAAACTCCGTAAGTTTGTAAGGTGTTATCAAACAATAACTTCCCATTTGCCCGGCCTTCAGTCCCTGATAATTACCATTCTGCTTCTGTCTCTATGGGTTTGACTGCTGTAGGCACCTCATGGAAGGGAAATCATACAGTGTTTGTCTTTGTGACTGCCTTATTTCACTTAGCATACTGTCTTTAAGGTTCATCCATGTTGTGGCATGTATCGGAATTTCCTTCGTTTTCAGGTTTGAATAATATATGTGTATACCACATCTTGTTTATTCATTCATCCTTTGATGGGCACGTGGGTTGCTTGCTTCCACCTTTTGGCTGTTGTGAGTAATGTTCTCTGAACATAGGTGTACAAACATCTGTTCGGGTCCCTGCTTTCAGTTCTTTTGAGCATATACCCAGAAGTGAAATTGCGGAGTTACATGGTAATTCTTTTTCTTTTTTTTTTTAATTTAAGATTTTATTTATTTGAGAGGCAGAGAGAGAGTACAAGCAGGGCAGGGAAAAGCAGAGGGAGAGGGTGAGGGAGAAGCAGACTCCCCGCTGAACAGGGAAACTGACATGGGACTCTATCTCAGGACCCTGGGATCATGACGTGAGCCGAGGGCAGACACATAACTGACTGAGCCACCCAGGTGTTCCGTTATATGGCAGTTCTATGTTTAATTTTTTAAGGAACTGCCATACTGTTTTCCACAGTGGCTGCACAATTTTACATTCCTACAAGTAATGTACAAGGGTTCCCATTTCTCCACATCTCTGTCAACATTTGTTATTTATTTATTTAATAGTAGCCACCCTAATGAGTGTGAGATGTCTAATCTTCAATTTTAAACCAATGATCCATCTTATACATACAAAAAAGTTATAAATCATTTTAGAATGAAATATTAAATTCTGAATTATAGTTTGTTATATTTGAACATTTAGAAGTACTGAAGTTTGAAAATATTATTGTAAATTTGTGGAAGGACAAATAACATGTATAAATAAGCTTTTGGAATTACTTGGGAAAAGTTTTGGCCTTGTGAACCTCCTAAAAAGGTCTTGAGACCCCCGGGGGTTCATAGACCTCTCTTTGAGAACAGCTTGCTGAAGTATAGTGTTGGGAACATGTTCTCAGTGAATTCAGGCACTGTTTACTTGGGTGGGTAAAGCTATTTCTCTTGGTCTACAAATCTATTTATTATTAACTTCAAACATTTTTTTTTCACAATCTATGCCCATGATTTTATTCTTTTTTAAAAAAGAAATAAATCAGTTGCCATGTAATTAATACTGGGAAGGAAGAATGTTTTGTCATCTAACTGGGAACCTCTTAGGATCTGGCAACAGAAGGTAGAAGTGTACTTTTCTGATAGAAATATTTCATCTATTCTTAATATTCTTTAGTATTAAAAACAATCTAAGGAGGATGGACATATCAGTCTTGAAATTAAGATTTCTCTGAAGTGGCAACTATAAAGCTTATTTAAAACATTTAAAATATATTGTGAGAATGCCAGCTGGCCTTTGGGGCATTTTTCTTTCGGGATGCTTGAATAGGAAAGCAGCAAAAGTCTCCAAGGGATTAGATGATGGCAAGAAATGGTAGAAATTTGATGAACAAAGACATTACAGCAAAAGTTAGGGACATTATTTCATATTTTAAGGCCCAGATGTATCCCTATTTTAAATGACATACCAAAAAAAAATATCAACATTTAAATGAGAATATTTCTTTAATTTTTTAAGTGGTCATCCCCTGGCCATTGGGAGTAGTGGAGCTGAACTGGAGCTTCACCTGAGGTCAGGGGCGGCTTCACCTGTTTTGTTTTTTTGCTTTTACTGCCCAGTTTCCATGTTTAGGCTTTCCTGAAAAGAGCTTCTCCAGATATCATCAACTGTCTCCCTGTGTATAATTTATATCTTTTATATTTAAAAAAAAAAAATCAAAGGTGGTGATCACTCATTTTATACAGTAGAACATTTTTTGCTATAATTTAGATGCTGTTTAAAAATCATAGTGCCTTTCTTTAAACTTTGATTCATGAGGAATAGATTGGTGCAGTACAAGTGTTTAAATAATATATACATATATGAATACCAATATTCATACTGGTATTCATATATGTATATATTATTTAACATATATACACATTCTGTTTTATGTGTAATAGACCAGTGCTCATCGGATGATGGACATCCTGTGACTGTTAATTGGAGAACGTGGACTGTGTACAAATGGAACATCCTGCATCCTTGTAGCCAGCAGTCTCAGGTGGCATGCCTGGCATTCTGGGTTATGGCCATGTGTTTAGATAATAGCTGCATAACAAGATGACTTAGTATTTGTCTTTGTAACTAAAAACTGTCTTGAGAGAAATTTTAGTTTTTTTCCCCTTTAGCTTTAACATCATGAGGAACAAATTGTGACCATTAAATTGTTCTCTGCAGTGAAGATGAAAACTTAATTGGGGAGAGGGGTAAGGACACAATAAGAAAACCACATGTTTGGACAAAAAGTGTGTGTGTGGGGGTTGCTTAGTGTGGGAATGCTTCCGTACACCTTGGGCCACTGGCTGCCTGCAGCCTCAGTGATCAGGATATCACACAGTGTCAGGATGGCATAAAACCAAAATCTTTTCCCTGCTTGTTTGCCATGCTGCCCCACATTTGGGCCTTGGAATATTGAGTTCAGATTTTTAAGTGTGTGATAAAATTTATAATGGGGCTACACGAAACTCAGAGTGGTGGTTCAGATGGTCATTGGACAGGAGGCTTGTCTGATGCTCGTGCTGATGGGATCAAAATATTGGCCCCCTTCTGAAAACGTAAAGTCTGAAGGGGATGAAGAGCCACAAAGTATGTGTGGTAAAGCCATGAGCTCAGATACCAATGCGAAGGGAAGTTTTTTGTGCTCTGAGTGTGGCCAGCCTTGCCTTCCAAGAGTGTCTGGTAAACTCAATGAATTCATCCCGCGAGAGGTGGCATAGGTGCGAAGTATACAGAATTCGGCTGTGTTGATGAGGTTTGGCCAGACCACACCTCACCTTCAGGGTTAATGCTGGGAAGACAAACACACTGCTTTGTGCCTCCTTCTAAGATTAGCTTGGCAAACGATAGTGGGTAGGATGATGCCTGACAACTTTTGTTTTCCTCATCAGGATTTTATCCACCTGGCTGGATTAGGGAGCTCAATTTCTGAGGACAGATAGCTGAGAAGGTTGTAGTTTTGGCACCTCTCAAGAATATTGAGAGTCCTGATTGCCTGGATAGGAGCTTTATTCCAAAGGCAAAAGCAGTGGTAATGAGATGCTAGAGGAGGTCTTTTCAGTAGACTGACTGGGGCCCAGAGTACAGGATACACTGGAAGTGGGAAAAGTGAAGAACAAACAGCTTTTATAACTGAGACATGTAAATCTTGTTGGTATTAGCTTTGATTTCTGTATACTTTATTTTTACTACTTCAGGCAATATTTAGAATAGAAAAGCCACTAACTTAGACTGGCTGGCAAAGAAAGTCTGATAGATCCATGTGGGGTTTCGGGTCCCGGACTTGACACGTGGGACCTGAGGTATGGTGCAGCTCTTCCATGAATATGAACTAGCTCTGAAACCGTGGACAGGGTCCTTGAACGCTCATGACCTCGGGCATAGAGGAGCTTATTTCTAAGCCTCCTTCTGAGCCATAAAACTGTTTTTCAGTGTTTGATTTATTACACTCAAGTACACATTCTAAATAGTAACCTCTACATGCTGCCAAGGAGTGGTCGTTTAAGGGCCTATTATGATGAAGTATGATGAATGGATGACTCATTTACAATTAACAATCTCTATTTCCATACAAACGGTTTCTGAGTTCTAGATCTCTCAGAATAGTTCTCCTACCCCTTTAAGTAGGTTTAAGCCCTTGAAATTTTGTTTGCATCTTTAATTTATTTGGGAAATTAATTTTTTTGAGATATACGTAATTCATCTCCCTCATCAGATTATTACCTCCTTGAAAGCACAATGCTTTGTTTTGTTCTGTTTGCTTGTTTGTTTGAATCTATCACAAGAGCATTTGAATAGCCCTATGCATACAGAAAGCACCCCTAATACAGCCTATGAGGGAATACCTAGAGCATAAATTTTAGTTCAGACCAAAATATTAGGAACTCCGCAATATTGTAATGTGAATTAGTAGATGCCTAGACCTATGATATTTTATTGCTGTTCTGAATTAAATAATGTGTTTGCAATGATGACCTCTGTGGCTGCATGTAGGTATGACTGAGAGGGTCAGTGTGAGGTCAGGAGTGGTCTCACGGTATACTGCTGTAGAAAACGTTGGTAGGAGTTGGCTTATAATAGCATAACGTTTATTCTCTACACTGAAAGGAAACAGCCATTTCCAGAGATGAATCTCTCCATAACCTCATGGATCCAGGACGACAGTGTCCTATGATTGGGGAGGAGAAGCCAAATCATGAAGTCTGGAACTTAGAGGCCAGAGTGGTTGCTAGAGAACCTAGAGAACAAAGCATGTCGTCAGTCTTCCCGACAGAAGGAAAGACCACTTTTCTTGACTAGAGGTGATTTTTTGAGATGAAAACTTTCTATGGTATGATGTGCTTGGCTTCTCCATTTAGTTCCTATGGGCATCAGGGACAAGAGGATAACAAGGAGAAGCTTGAAGGAGGGTGAGGAGGAGGGTGCATGCGGTGCTGATGAAGGGAGAGTGGCAGACGTGGTTAGGGAAAAGCAGCAGTGGGAAGAACCCAGCAGGAGGGCCTCCTTATCCAGGGAGGAGGGTCTGCTATCTACGTCAATAGCTCCCCAGACCTCCCTTATATTTTAACCCAGGATATTCACTGATGTTCATAACAATAAATCTAACCCGAGGTTCGAGGGAATGGGATGTTAGATCTTTGTTATAGGACATTGTGTCAGAAGCCAGTTAAAACAGATCTTTAGATACTTAAGTTTTTAATCAAACCTATTTCTATAAACATTGTAACTGTACATATATTTTCCTGCCAGTATCTTGGTTGTCTGACCCTCTAAGGAACTGAGCTAAGGAGGTTGATGCTCTAGACAGCTGTTTAAATTTTGTACGTAAAAATCATAAAATTGATTATTCATTCATTGGCTGGCAAACATGTGTCAAAAACATTGCCAGCCAATGGAGATACAATAATGATATGTGGTTCCTACCCTCCTGAAGGAAAGTATAGTTCGGTTGGACAGTGCATATCACCTTTAAAGCATCATGTTTCTGAGATGACCCTTGTGTTTGGGGAGCTGGAATTTTAGAAGTCCTCCTAGAAGAGGTGTCACTTGACACTTCTCTGCTTCCTGAACTTACTGACTCAAAAGATGATCTGTGAATTAAGTCTGTTGACATAGATGACTGAGGACAGCCTAACTTGGCTGGTGGCTGTACCATTCCATCCTGTCTGCTCCTCTGTCCAGTTCAAATATGATGCTGATGTGGGGTGTAGGAGATACTCTGGAATTGATCCAGGTCACCAACTCTGCAGTCTACACACTTTCCTTATCTACACTGGTTTGTACGCCTCATATCTTTCCCACTAGATGATAAGCTCCTTTGTGGGCATGATCATAATAGTGATACTGATTTCCACAGTGGTGCTGCTGATGATACCTAATATCCTTTGGACATGACTCAACACCAGACAGTGTGTATGCATTATCTCATCTGATGCCGACAGCCTCTGGGATGGGCACTGTCATTCCCTCCTGTCTTACTAAAGGTGTCATTGAGACGTAGAAGGGTCAGATGACTCTCCCACATCAGTCCTCATCACAAGGGAAAAATGGACACTTGTCTGTTTTTTGTTCTGTGTGTGTGTCCATATAATTTCCATCCCTCCTCCCTGCCACATGCTCAGCTGGTATAGGTTTTTGTTTGTGGTAAGTACTTAGTAAGTGATGGGTTCTGCTCTGCAAGAAGGTGATGCTCCCGGGTTGCTCATTGTTCTGGTTGGCATTCTGTCCAAGTGGCCCCTGGACACCCTTAGGTGCTGAGGCATTGAGATGCAGGGCACTGTCCTTCAGCCTTGCTCTTCTGTCTTTCATTTTGCCCTCTCTGGCCCTTCTCTTTTGTCAACGTGCAGCTCCGCACTCTCCCCTGGCTTCTGGGCATCATCACTGCTGGCATGTCTGTGCTGTCACTGTGGCTGACCCCCAGCCCCCTCTGTCTCTGCTGACCCCCGCTGAGTGCAGGGTTGCCCGCTCTTCTTACTCCTCTCACGCTCTCTTCCTTCTCCTAGAGTCTCCAGTATGTTCCAGCAATCCACACGAGGTTGGCCAACCGGGCATTTGCTCTGCTTGTAAACTGGACTAGTCATTTTGTGTCAGTGACCTATTTTGTCCTTTCTTCGGAGTTTTATCCCTGAGTGGGTGTGTGGGTCCAGGGATGATATTTGGTCCTCAGAGATTGCTGCTTGTTTGGTTGCTGTGCGCACCTCCCAAGCTGGAGCTGTTTAAGAGCCATGGTACTAGAGATGATGCTTTACTCTATTAGTAACTTTTTTTTAAAAGATTTTTATTTTTATTTATTTGACAGAGAGATAGCAAGAGCAGGAACACAAGCAGGGGGAGTGGGAGAGGGAGAAGCAGGCTTCCCTTGGAGCAGGGAGCCCGATGTGGGGCTCGATCCCAGGACCCTGGGATCATGACCTGAGCCGAAGGCAGCCGCTTAACGACTGAGCCACCCAGGTGCCCCATTAGTAACTGTTGATTTAGGAATAAAACAATTTCTCATTCTCCTAAAACTTCCACTTCTGTGCTCTTTTAAAGTAAATTATGTTAAAGTTTTTATGAAACATAGATAGTAGCTACCTCAGACTTTGTTCATAATAAATTTTGCTTAAATACCTGTATTTTGTATTTTAACTCTGACTTTCACAGAGCTAATCCTCCCTGCAATGGGTAATTTGTATCTCTATTAAATGGGTACTAACACTCATAAGAGATTAAGATTCCTGGTTTTTACAGTGGTCTTAGGTTCAACCCCTAGCATGGGGACCCCTCGTTTTGGAGGTGAAGCATGACATGGTTGTCATTTGTGTGGACTCTGAAGTGAGATTCCCGAGGTTCAAATACAAGCTGTACTATGTATTAATTGTATGACCTTGTGCGTCTTAAGACTCACTGTCCCTCCGTTTCCTCATCTGTACATTGGGGTTATAGCATTGATGTGGAGGATTGAGTTCACATTTCTAAAGTGCTTAGAGAGTACCTGACACACACTAACAGCCTAGGTGTGTCTCCAGTGTAATGTCCTGTTTCTCAAGTAGACTTGGAGCAGGTCCTGCTGTACGGCTGAGTCGTAGTATATAGCATAAAGCCCAGCATGTAGCTTCCACTTCGAGATTTGTTGACTCGATACATGAATGTATAAATAAATAACAAACACTTTACTAAAGCTCATTAGTTCTTTGAATTATTTTTTATTGAATAAAGTGTTCTTCTGAGCTCAAGTTCTCTACTCTTGGGGTGACTGCTTTTGTTACTGAATTTTCATTGATTTAATTATGATCCATTGTTGATGGCTATAATTCTTTCTGGCTATAATAGGAGTAGCCAGGAGCTACAAGAAGATTCACTTAGCAATTTCACAGGAAGTGGCTTTTGGTTCTGAGTTGTCCACCAAGTATAATGTATCTAAGACAGTAATGTATGTGGTTTCATTATAATCTGTATGTTGTTAAACATGCATAGTTTCTGAAATTATGAAAATTCATTACTGTGTGTCTCCTGATGTTTTATTTCAAATGAATTTGTTCTCAATTGGCAGTTAATAGTTGTGGTAAGCCCTTAAAATATTTATTGCCCTTTGCTTTTAAAATTCTAGACATAAAACCATTCCCATGAAAACCTAAGTTATATCATAAAGGACTTAAAACTGTTTAGTTTGGAATATGTAGTGTGTAGACTTTTTTGGTTCAAGGAAAATGTAGATTATTCACCCTCTGAAACCACTGATGATAAGAAATCAGTTCAAAAAATTTTTTTTAAGTTTATTTATTTAAACGTTCTCTACATCCAACGTAGGTATCGAACTCATTACCCCGAAATCAAGAGCCACAGGTTCTACCAGCTGAGCCAGCCAGGAGCCCCAAAAGCAGTTCAAATTTTAATCTCCCATTTGCTACTTGTTAATATTGATAAACAGGCATTTTCCTCTCCCTTCTTGTTGGATGGACTTAAGTTGGAAATGCTCTTGAATGACGTGGTATTTGAGTTTGGCCTCACCCCCACTGGAGATGCAGGGCATGCCTGTTCTCTTCTCAGACTTTGGACCGTGACGCTTACCAGTGCTTCTGAGAGCCAGGGCAGACTTCAGTGCAATGACAGAGGCTGAGAATAGGTGTGGTTATTTCTTTTAACACTCTGTTCACCTGGTTAGTGCAGCTTGTGGTCTTAGACAATTCCTGTTGTTTAGTAGAATCCATCTTTGCTGGACCCTCAGATAGAAGGCCCTGTGGAGTTCCAAGTCTGTTATTCCTATCCTGTGATTTCTCAGGCAGTCCTTGCCCTTATTGTGAGGAACTGTTGACACATGGCTTGTAGGTCCTCTGTTATTAAGTAGTATAGCCCTCATTTTCTAAAGTTTCCAGGTTATAACCCTTTTGTCTTTTCCTTCTGGGCATTCCTTTACCCCCAATCTCTCTTATTTTAGGATTCCTAAAGTAGCAACTAGGATCTTGCGACTTACAACTCTGTCCTGACACCATCTAGGCTTTGGTCTGATTTTCAATATTTAACTTGAATATTTGACTCTTTTTAAAATTACATAGTAGCTTGAAACACCCTAAAGAGAAGGATTGGTAGGGACTTGCCTCCCACTAGCAGCTGGGGTGCTGCTAGCTTTGAAGACAGAATTTCCACACAGATCCCCTGGGGCATGATGTACCTTTGAATGTATCTCTGTGTGATCCAAGGGAAAGAGGGGGAGATGAGGGGAATGGGAATCCATATCTGAACTTATTTTCATGTAACAACATCTGTTTGTAAAACAAGGGATACCTGTGCATTGTTGCAGCACACTTCTTTTTTTCAATTAACAATAAAGTGTTGGAAGAAGCAGGCAGGTGGTAGAGTAGAAGATCCACTCTTACTTGTCTCCTTGTCTCAGGGACAAACCAAGCTAACAACTACATCTATAAAACTATCTCTGAAAACAGCCTGAAGACTGGCAGAATAGATCTTCCATACTAGTCAAAGAAGGCCACATTGAAAAGGGTAGGAGGGGTAGAGACACTTTTGGGAACCAGACCTCTGGCGTGACTAACCACAAGAGAGGGGGCATTGTAAACATGGAGAAAGGACAGGATCAGACCCCACACTGGGGACCTGCACTGGGAAGATGAAACCTCATAACATCTGGCTTTGAAAACTAGTGGGGCTTAATTTTGGGAGCTTTAAAAATCAGTGGGGCTCAACTCTAGGAGAGTCAGAGGGCAATAGAAAACTTCCTACCCTTGAAGAGCCAGCATACTAAATAACTCAGCTCAAGACACAGTACAGGGGCACCTGGGTGGCTCAGTTGATTAAGCATCTGACTTCGGCTCAGGTCATGATTCCAGGGTCCTGCAGCCCTGTGTCAGGCTCCGTGCTCAGTGGGGAGTCTGCTTCTCCCTCTCCCTCTGCCTCTCTCCCTGTCTTGTGCTCTCTCTTTTACTCTCTCTCTCAAATAAATAAAATCTTAAAAAAAAAAAAAAAAAAAAAAAGATACAGCCCAGAAACAGAAGTTTGAAAAAGTGCCAAGGGTATAGGTATATGTGAAGGATATTTGTTGACTAATCTTGGAACATGTGCCGGAGGGGTAGGGATCTTCAGGAGATTTCTCTGGGAACAAAAGTGCTGGCGGGTACCATTTCTTTTCCTTGCTCCCAGCCTAGATAGCCAGGTGGAAGCCAGTGCTAATACTCTCTACCTTGCTAGCATGGTGTGTCCTTCCTTGATTATCCCCTGCAGACCTGCCCCACCCAATCTGCCCTCCTTGGCAGGCATCCCTCCAAAGCAGCTCCTGCTCTGCCACACCCAGTAGGCAGCCCTGGCCAGGACTGTCACCACTCCAAATTGGTTTCTGCTCTGGGGAGGTTGGGAGATAACCATGAATACCAGGGCACCCATAGTTCCCTGGTAGGACTTTTTAGCTGGCTACACAGGGAGCAAGCCCTGCCTTTTAGTGCACGTGCTGCTATGGCAGAGAGGCTAATTGTAGACAGGTAGGTTGATTCCTGGCCCTTCCCACTAGTGAGACCGAGGTGGCTACAGATAGGCTTCTCAACCGTGTGGGGAACAAACCATGCCCAGTGTGTCCAGAGCAAGGAAAGCGGGTCACTGTAGCTGGCTGGGCCGATGGCATTTGTAGCTCAGCCATAAGGGGAGTGTGCACACAGCGCATACAGGGGATATCCCTGGAGCACCTGGTTCTGGTAACCAGGGGGAGAATTGCACTGTAGGGCACCACAAGGCCACTACTTTGAAGACTAGGGGCATAGCTGACCTACCTAATATATAGAATAAGCACAGAGAGTTAGACAAAATTAGGAGACAGAAGAATATGTTCCAAATAAAAGAACACGACAAAAATCACAGCAAAAGATCTAAACAAAACCACGATAAGCAATATGCCTGATAAAGAGTTCAGAGTACTGGTCATAAAGATATTCACTGGACTTGAGAAAAGAGTAGATGAACTCAGAACTGCAACAAAGAGATAGAAAATATAAAAAAGAACCAGTCAGAACTGAAGAATTCAATAGGCAAGATGAAAAATACACTAGAGGAAATCAATAGCAGAGTAGAAGATAGAGAACAGAGCAGTGATTTGGAAGATGGGGTAATGGAAAGCAACCAAACTAAACAGCAAAATGAAAAAAAGAATAATAAAAAAATGGGACTAGATTAAGAGAACTTCTTGATATCATCAAGTATAACAACATTCACATTATAGGGATCCCAAAAGGAGAAGAGAGAGAGAAAGAGAAGGAGGTGGAAAACTTACTTAAAGAAATAATAGCTGAAAACTTCCCTAATGCAGGGAAGGGAACAGACCTCAATAGAGAGCCCCTAACAGGATGAAACCAAGGAAGTTCACACCAAGACCTGTAATAATTAAAATTGCAAAAAGTAATGATAAAGAGAGAATTTTAAAAGCAGGAAGAGAAAAGAAAGCAGTTACATGCAAGGAAAATCCCGTAAGACTGTCAGATAGTTTTTCAGCAGGAATTTTGTAAGCCAAAGAGAGTAGCATTATATATATTCAAAGAACTGAAAGGGGAAACCCCCCCCCCCAAAACAAACCTACAACCATGAATACTCTACCCAGCAAGGTTATCATTCAAATTGAAGGAGAGGTAAAGAATTTCCCAGACAAAAATGAAAGGTCAGTTCATCACCACAAAACCAGCCTGACAAGAAATTAAAGGGAATCTTTGGAAAGAAAAAGCATAACTAGAAGTAAGAAAATTATGAAAGGAAAAAATTTCACTGGTAAAAGCAAACCTATAGTAAAAGTGTAGTAGATTAATCACTCATCAAGCCGGTATGGAGGTTAAAACACAAAAGTAGTAAAATCCATTGTGTCTATAAAAATCAGTCAAGGGATACACAGAATAAAAAGATGTAAAATATGACATATACATAAAATGTGAAAGGGTGAGTAAAAATTTAGTGCTTTTGGAATGTGTCCATATTAAGAAACCATCAACTTAATATAGGCTGCTATACACATAAGACATAAGATGTTATATATGAATCCAGTGTTAACTACAAATCAAAATCCTATAACAGATACACAAAAATTAAAGAGAAAAGAATCCAGGCATAGCACTAAAGACAGTAATCAAACCATAATGGAAGAGAGCAAGAGAAGAAGAAAGGAATAGAGAAGAACTATAAAAACAACCAGAAAACAATGAACAAAATGTCAATAAATCTGTGCCTATTAATAATTACTTTAAATATAAATGGACTAAATGCTCTAATCAAGACATAGGGTGACTGGATAAAAAAAAAAAAAAACAAGACCCATCTGTATGCTGCCTTTAAGAGACTCTAGACCTAAAGACACTGAAAGTGAAGGGATGAAAAGAGATATTTCATGCAATGGAAATGAGGGGTTAAAAAAGCTATGGTAGCTATACTGATATCAGACAAAATAGACTTTAAAATAAAGACTGCAGCACGAGACAATGGAGGGCATGACATAATGATGAGGGGATCAATCTGAGAGGAGGATATAACATCTATTCATTCAACATAGGAGCACTTAAACACATAAAGCAAATATTAATACACGTAAAGGGAGAAATTGACAGTATTACAATAATAGTAGGGGACTTTACTTACATCAATGAACAGATCACCCAGACAGAAAATCAACAAGGAAAAAGTGGCTTTGAATGATACATTAGGCCACATGGACTTAACAGATATATACAGAACATTCCATCCCCAAACAGCAGAATATATATGCTTTTCAAATGCACATGGAACATTTTCCAGGATAGATCACATGTTAGGCCACAAAACAAGTCTCAATAAAAGAATATTGAAATATCAAGTATGTTTTCTGACCGTAATGGTATGAAACTGGAAATCGATTATAAAAAAACACAAACTTGTGGAGATTAAACAATGTGCTACTGAACAACAAATGGGTCAACAAGTAATCAAAGAGGAAATAAGAAAAATACCTTAAGACAGATGAAAATGAAAACACAATGGTTCAAAATCTTTGGGACATACAGCAAAGGCATTTCTAAGAGGGTGGTTTATGAGAACACAGGCTTATCTCAAGGAGTAAGACAAATAAATAAAAAACCCAACCTTATACCTAAAGGAACTAGAAAAAGAACAAACAAAGCCTGAAGTTAGTAGAAGGAAGGAAATAATAAAGGTTAGAGAAGAAATAAATGAAATAGACTAAAAAGAAATCAATGAAACCAGGAGCTTGTTCTTTGAAAAGATAAACAACATTGATCTCCCTTTAGCTAGACTCATCAAGAAAAAAAAGAGACAGGACTCAAAATCAGAAATGAAGGAGAAGAATAGTAGTTGACACCACAGAAATACAAAGAATTATAAAAGAATATTCTTTGCCAACAAAGACAAAATTATATGCCAACAAACTGAACAATTTAGAAGAAGTGGATAAATTCCTAGAAATATGCAATCTTCCAAAACAGGATCAGGAAGAAATAGAAAATCCAAACAGACCAATACAAGTTATGAAATTGAATCAGTAATCAAAAAACTCCCAACAAAAGTCCAGGAGCAGATGGATTCACAGGTGAATTGTACCAAACATTTAGAGAAGAGTTAATACCTGTTCTCAAATTATTCCAAAATATAGAAGAGGAAAGAATGCTTCTAAATATATTTGACAAGGCCACCATATTACCCTAATATCAAAACCAGAAAAAGACTCTACAGGCCGGTATCCCCGATGAACATAGACCTAAAAATCCGCAGCAAAATATTAGCATACTACATTCAACAGTACATTAAAATCGTCATTCACCACGATCAATGGGATTTATTCCAGAGATGGAAGAATGGTTCGATATTTGCAAATCAATCAGTGTGATACACTCTTTAACAAAATGAAGGTTAGAAATCATATGATCATCTCAATAGAGATGTAAAAAGCATTTGACAAAATTCAACATCTGTTCATGATAGAAACTCTCAACAAAGTGGGTTTAGAGGGAACATACCTCAACATAATAAAGACCATATATGATATACCCACAGTTAACATCAGACTCAATGGTGAAAAACTAAGAGCTTTTCCTCTAAGATCAGGAATAAAACAAAGACATCCACTCTTGCCACTTTTAGTTAACATAGTCCTGGAAGTCCTAGTCATAGCAGTCAGCCAAGAAAAAGAAATAAAAGGCATCCAAATTGGTACAGAAGAAGTAAAACTGTCACTATTGGCAGATGTCATGACACTATATGTAGAAGACCCTAAAGACTCCACCAGAAAACTATTAGAAGTAGTAAATGAATTCAGTAAAGTCTTGAGATACAAAATCAACGTACAGAAATCTGTTGCATTTCTACATATTAATAATGAAATAGCAGAAAGAGAAATTAGAGAAAATTGTTCCATTTACAGTTGCACCAAAAAGAATAAAATACTTAGGAATAAATTTAACCAAGGAGGTGAAAGACCTGTATTCTGAAGACTATAAAACATTGGTGAAAGAAATTGAAAACACAAACAAATGGAAAGGTACACCATGCTCATGGATTGGAAGAATTAATATTGTTAAAATGTCCCTACTACCCAAAGCAATTTACAGATTCAGTGCCATCCCTATCAAAATACCAACAGAATTTTTCACAGAACTAGAACAAATAATGCTGAAATTTGTATGGAACCGTAAAAGACCTCAAAGAGTCAAAGAAATCATTAAGAAAGAACAAAACTGGAGGTATCACACTCCCAGATTTCAAGATATACTACAAAGCTGTAGTAATTGAAACAGTATGGTACCAACAGAAAAATAGACACATAGATCAATAGAACAGAATAGAGAGCCCAGAAATAAATCTACGCCTATATTG
Source organism: Phoca vitulina (assembly GCF_004348235.1). Lineage (NCBI taxonomy): Eukaryota > Metazoa > Chordata > Mammalia > Carnivora > Phocidae > Phoca > Phoca vitulina. The sequence continues at coordinate 30,963,461 of NW_022589704.1, read as the reverse complement.
TCAATTTATGACAAAGGCAAGAATATGCAATGGGAAAAAGATGGTGTTTTAATAAATGGTGTTGGGAAAACTGGGAAGCTATGTGCAAAAGAATGAAACTGGCCCATTTTCTTATACCATACATATATATACATACACACATAACCTCAAAATAGATTAAGGACTTGAATATGAGATCTAAGACCATAGAAATCCTAAAGGAAAACATAGACAGTAATCTCTTGGACATTGGCTTTCACAACATTTATGGGTATGTCTCCTCAGGCAAGGGAAACAAAAGCAAAAATAAACTATTAGGACTCCATCAAAATAAAAAGCTTTTGCACAGCAAAGGAAATCATCAACTAAACAAAAAGGCAACCTAGCAAATGGGAAATTAACAATTTGTAAACAAATCATATATCCAATAAGGAGTTAATATCCAAAATATGTAAAGAACTTGTATAACTCAACATCAAAAAAATCTGATTAAAAAATAGGCAGATACTTGAACAGACGTTTTTTTCAAAGGAGACCTGCAGATGGGCAACAGACACATGAAAAGATGCTTGGGGCACCTGGGTGGCTCAGTCGGTTAAATGCCTGCCTCCGGCTCAGGTCATGATCTCAGGGTCCTGGGATCAAGCCCCGCGTCGGGCTCCCTGCTCAGCAGGGAGCCTGCTTCTCCCTCTCCCTCTGCTGCTCCCCTGGCTTGTGCTCGCGCGCTCTCTCTCTCTGTCGAATAAATAAGTAAAATCTTAAAAAAAAACCCCAAAAAACAAAAAGATGCTCAACATCACTAATCATCAGGGAAATGCAAATCAAAACCACAATGAGATACCACTTCATACCTGTCAGAATAGCTACTATCAAAAAGACAAGAAATGTGGAGAAAAGAGAACCCCCATGCACTGTTGGTGGGAATGTAAATTGGTGCAACCACTGTGGAAAAGAATATGGAGTTTCCTTAAAAAATTAAAAATAGAAATACCACATGATCTAGTAATTCCACTACTGGATATTTACCCAAGAAGACAAATCACTAATTTGAAAAGGTATATGCACTCCCGTGTTTATTGCAGCACTCTTTATACCAAGATAAGGAAGCAACCCAAGCGTCCACTGACAGATGAATGGGTAAAGGAGATGTGGTATATAAATACAATGCAATATTGCTCAGCCAGAGAAAAGAATGAAATCTTGCTATTTACCACACTATGACTGGATCAAGAGGGTATTTTGCTAAGTGAAGTAAGTCAGACAAAGACCAGTACTACGTGATTTCACTTATATGTGTTTATATAAAAACAATACAAGTGAAAAAACAAAAAAAATAGACTCTTAAATACAGAGAACGAACCGGTGGTTGCCAGAGGGGAGGTGAGTGGGGGGTGATAAGTGAAATAGATGAAGGGGATTAAGAGATACATGTTTACAGTTATAAGTCACAGGGATGAAAAGTGCAGCATGGGGAACATAGTCAATAGTACTGTAATAACATTGTATAGTAACAGATAGGGACTATACTTATCATGGTGAACACTGAGTAATGAATAAAATGACCAAGTCAGTGTTGTACACCTGAAACTAACATAACATACGTCAATTATACTTCAGTAATAAATAATAACAGAGTGTTAATTCTGCAGATCTGAAGCTGATGCTGTAGGCTGGTGCCTCTCAACATGACAGCAACAGGTGTGCGTGTACATGCATGTGTGTGCGTGTGTAAGTGGGTGTCTATTTTATATAAGAGAATCACCAGTGATGCTTTTCACAGTATGTATGTCTAGTTTCATACCCCCATTCACCCATTTGGTTTCCCCAGGTGGTGGCAGTGTTGATGGGTTATCTATAAGCTCTCTGCTTTCCCATATGGTGTATTTGGGCAATACTCATGAGGGGGTTGTAGTCATTTGTCATGCATCATAGTAACAATAAGAAATATAACTAATATATAGAGAGCAATTCTGTTGCAGGGGCTTTTTAAAATGGATTTTTTCCTTTTGTGCTGAGTTAAGACACTTGTTCGACAATTCTAATAGGATAATATTAGACTTTGAAATAAGACTTGACACACCATGTATACATACATACCATATATATGTTCATATATGTATTCAGGTCATGAATCACTCTTTTTTCTTGAAGTGGGATGGGTTAGGTGGCCTTTATAAGTTGATCATAGTATGTTATTTTAGTTCTACAGAAATCAAAGTGCTTAACTTGTATATTCTTAAAATTCAGGCTATGGGCGCCTGGGTGGCTAAGTCGTTAAGCGTCTGCCTTCGGCTCAGGTCATGATCCCGGGGTCCTGGGATCGAGCCTCGCATTGGGCTCTCTGCTCGGTGGGAAGCCTGCTTCTCCCTCTCCCACTCCCCCTGCTTGTGTTCCCTCTTTCACTGTGTTTCTCTCTGTCAAATAAATAAAATCTTTAAAAAAAAAAAAAAATTCAGGCTAGCACTAACCAATATTTATTAATTCTTACTATGTGCGAGGCTCCATGCCATATACTTTCATTGTATCATTTCATTTAATTTTTGCAAAAACAAATTGCTTCCTATTTTACCTCTCTAAGCTAAAGATGAGGAAACCAAGGCATAGAGGGCTTAAGGAATATGGTGATAGTGCTAACTAACATTTACTGAGTGCTTACGACATACCAGACATGTTGTAAACACTTTACATTGTTAACTTATTTAATCCTCACAACAATTTCATGAAGCATTTATGATTATCACTATTTTTTTATTTTTAAAGATTTATTTATTTTAGAGGGGGGAGGGCGTATGAATGCACGCATGAATAGGGCGAGGGGTAGAGGGGGAGGGAGACAGAGAGAGAGAATCCCAAGCAGACTCCTCGATAAGCACAGAACCCAACGTGGGGCTCTAGCCCACGACCCTATCCCACGACCCTGAGATCATGACCTAAGTCCATTGCTCAACCGACTGAGCCACCCAGGCACCTTCGATTATCACTATTTTGTAGGTGGAGGAGCCTGAGGCCTCCAGGTTAGTGACTAGTCCAAGGTCACCCAGGTGGCAAGCCTGGGCCGCCTGACTCATGTTGCACAGTGACCCTGGAGTAGAGTGGGGATTTGAACCTAGGTTTTCCGTCTCAACATCTGTTTTCCCAGGGCTATATTGCCTCCGGTTCTTAAAGGGGATTTAAAATGATAGTTACCAAAGAGTGACAATATGTTTAGATCAGTAGTTCTCAGTTGGGCGTGGCTTTGACCCCCAGGGACACTTCAATGTCTGAAGACATTTTTGGTTGTCACTACTAGTGAGAAGTACTATTGACATCTACTGGGTAGAGGCCAGGGGTCCTGCTAAACACCTGACATTGCAGAAGACCGCTCCCCCGCAACAAATGATTATTAGCCCAAAATATCAGTAGTGCTGAGATTGAGAAACCTTAGAGTGTTTTGAGTAGTGCTTTTTCTTTTTTATTTTTTTCTGGAGGAATCAATTCCTTTAGCTTAAAATTATGCAGATTTTTTTTAAGGCTGAAGAGGGAAAAGAAAAAGGGGTAGAGCTATTATGAAACTTACACTAGGGAGGGTCTTGGCTTACAGAGCCTTGATCTGTGAGCTGCATCCATTCTTATTTTTAATGTTGTGCTCGAGTGGACTCCTAGGATCACTGCTCGAGTGGACTCCTAGGATCACAAATTCCCGGTCAAAGGAACTTTCCCCTTCTGGAATGTAGGTAGATGATATCTTTAAGTGCATTCATAGCTGACTTTGAGATGCTATATGGAGTGTGTGTCTCTGGACACCTGTGGGGTGAACACTTCTTTGTACATAACTTTTTGTGTGCATGGTGTTGTAAGAGTGACTTCATAAAAGATTGCTTCTGCCAGAATTCAGAACACAGCAGGTAATGTACTTACCAAAGAGGTAAGAGCATGAGTAATTCTTGTCTCATGAGAAAGATCTAAACTAGTTTATTATAATGATGTAATATTTGGGTGCTTGATTTATCATCCCCACTTCAATGATGCAAAACCTTAAGGACTAAACAGGTCATAAAAATTCAAAGTGTGTCTTTGAAGTCTGGCCTTTTCACCTAAGCAATTAAAAATGTGCCACTTTTGTCCTGATAGTTTTCTGTTTGTGGGTGTTTCCACAGATCATGTTTAAGAACTCAACGTATGCACTGGTCTAGGGAAGTTTGGGGACGTTTATTCCACGAGAGAGGTCAGAATCTGGGAACCCGTGATTGACTCAGATAACAAGGCAGAAAAGTGTCAGAGTAAAGCTGCAGACTCAGGATTGTAGTATCGCCGAGAAGGTGCACATTCATCTGTGTGCTGAGGAGTGGGACCCAGGGTAGGAAGGGCTATGAGGCAGGAGTTGGCCTTTGAACTGGATCTTGTTTTAAGAGAAACTTAAGAGTAGTCCAAGTCAAATACCAGTCTTGGCAAGAGTGTGGCATCTTAGGACATGCTGGGAAAGGGGAGATGGACAGAGATCATCATCATCGCTGCAAGGATCATGACTACAAGGTATTGAATATTTACTGTGTGAAGGCAGAATAAGTATTCGCCTAGCAGCTTTATGATGAACTCATTTAATCCTCACAGCAATCTCCTGGGGTTGGTATTAGGATAACCTTCACGGTCTGGAAAACAGACCCACCAAGGCCCCCTGTCCTGCCCAGGGCTCCCCGGGCTCTTGTGGCCACAGGCAGCCCAGGGCAGCAGTCCTTCATGGTTCAGTCTTGGTGGTCCCTTTGTGACCAGGGATTGATGTGAGCAGAGCTGTGCTGCGACTCTGGAGGAAATGCCTTTGATGCAGCTTTCTGCACCATTAAAGAGGAGTAAATTTGGACTTTTTATAAAGGAAACTGGCTCTGTTATACTTGGTCTCATAGAAATTCTTGGAAATGTGACCTGAGAAATTGGAGAAGGATGATTTGAGTTGAACTGGCCACAGTGATTAATTTGGGCATTTAAGTATGGAAGTGCAACTAGAGACTAAACAAATGGGAATTATTACCACAAAGCTTTCTTCCCACAGAGAGTCAAGGTCAAGTTAACCTGGAATCTGTAGCTTTTGAGATGAGCTGTGAGAACGAAGCAACAGCCACTCCTTGCCTTCCGTGGTAGTAGCCCCAGTGTGGGCGTGAGGGATTAGAGGGGGAGGAGGCGCCATAATCACTAAGATCACTGTACACTCATATCTCTCTCTGATTTTAGACTTTCCCCCCATCTCCATCCACATGACAATAATTAAAGTCTAGGTTTTGCTTGGGAAAGTAACAAGTTAATAGTGTATCAAAAAGTTTTTGACATTTATTTGTGTTTTCTTGAGGTGACTCTTCTCTAAAGTTACTTTCTTGTAAGAGATATGTGTAATTTGACCTACAGAGGCTCCAAGAGAATTCAGTTCCATCCCTTGCTTGTTCATTCATTTGTCGAGCGTTTATAGAAAGCCAGTCCTTGACCTGCAGAGGTTCTTAGTCTAGACTCTGGAGCAAAAAGCAGACATGGGAACCAGTAAGTATAGTAGTGGCTGTGAAAAGCGGAGGGAGAGCAAGTAGAGCAGAATGTTCATGAGCCCCCTAGAAAGAGGGGGTAGGAGGCAGCCCTTCGTTCTGGGGAGTGTTTTCTCTATTTTGTTTCATCCTCTGTCCTCGGCTGACACCCTGCCCTTCAAATCTGCGTGTTTCCCTCTCATCCAGAGTCAGTCTCCTGGGTGAAGCAGCAAGATGGCAGCCAGCCCTTTGCTGCCTCAGTGAGGACGCATCTCTATTCTTCCTCATGACTCACATGCACGGAGCCATACTCAAGGCTCTACTATCATCTTCTTCTGATACTGATGAACTTCTGCAGCCTTGTGGCTTTTCTTTTTTCTGTCATCTGACCCTAGCCACAGAGGTATATAGAAACATAGGGGATATTGGAATTATTGTATTGGAAAACATAGCAAACATATGCAAATAACTCCACTTGGGCGAGGGAACATTTTATCATGCTGGGCATCACCTCAGGTTTGAAATTCAGGTTAATGTATACATTTCTACTTCCTAGGTCTTATTTTGGACTCCCTGTTCTCTTAAAAATATACTCTGTGAGTATTGTTCACACCTGATCCTATTAATTTACAGAATATGGCAGGATCATGGCTCCTAGGGGGAGTGAACAGGGTTCTCTAAGAGAGGCTGTGATCTTGTCAAATCCTGTAATAACAATCTGTGTGACAGACAGAATGAATCCCTTCTGTAGAAAGGAGTTGGGGTAATAGAAATCACAAATTTTGGAAGCAAAAATATCTTTTGTTAAGGTATATTTTTAAACTGCAGTACTCATCTGGAAACAGATGACATTTCTATCAGTAGATCTTCAAATTTAAGCAGAATAGTTACTCTGCTTTGAAAATCCTTATTTCCCTTACTAAACATGATTGTGTATTATAGTTATGAATCCCTAATTCTAAAAAATGCAAGCCAATAGATGTATCCGAGTATATTTTGTCAAGCCATGGACTACTAAGGACTTTAAACATAAGAAGTCCAATCTATTTTAAACTAATTAGTTTAATTAGGAGACACGTTTGGAGGAGCTGAAAATCGCCCTCCTGTTAGTTGAGCTCTGTGGTTAGGATTGTGTACTATGTTCTAATGCAGGCCTGCTCCTTCTGAGGTCATCTCATCTCCTAAATGAGGTTTTAGATATTGAGTCGTATTTATCAGTAAATTACGTCCTATTTTTCTACCTTCTTTACTTTTTATTCCAGTCATTAAAGCCTTGCTGTGTTCTTGTTGTGTGTTGATAATTACCATACAACTAAAATGTTGAATTTGGATGGTTATATGGATTTTTATTAAAACAAAACTCGCGGGGCGCCTGAGTGGCTCAGTCATTAAGCGTCTGCCTTCGGCTCAGGTCATGGTCCCAGGGTCCTGGGATCGAGCCCCGCATCGGGCTCCCTGCTCCGTGGAAAGCCCGCTTCTCTCTCTCCCGCTCCCCCTGCTTGTGTTCCCTCTCTCGCTGTGTCTCTCCCTGTCAAACAAAACAAAACAAAACAAAAAAACAAAAAAAACCAAAAAAACCAAAACCCGAACCTTCTCACTGGAGAAAGACAAAATAGTTGGAAAAAATGAACTCTGGCAGAGAAGTATAGAAAACAGGAACGAATTATGGTGGGGGAGTGGGGAGCAGGGATAGGGAGGGGTTCTAGGTCTGACAGCGTATGTCTTGAGTGCTTACTGTCTTCCAGGTACTCTGTAAAGGCTTTGTATGGATTCATCCATTCAATCACCACAAGAACTCTGAAATTGGTACTATTATTATACCCATATTAAGGATGCAAGAACTGAGGCACAAAAAAGTAAGCTATCTTGCCCAAGTTTACACAGATAGTAAACTGGGGACTGGGTTTGAAATCTAGGCCGTCTGGGTGCAGCCTACAAAGGTCTCGATGGGGGAGCTAACTTGGAATTGCATTTACCCAAGCTCCAATCCTACTTGCTACTTCCCAACTCTGTGATCATGGGTGAAGTTATTTAAGCCATCTGAGATCATTTCCCCACTTGTAAGTGGGTGTAATAATACTTAGAGTGTAGAGATGTTGAAAGTTTTAAATAAGGCGATGCACATAAATGGCTTGGCACTTAGAAGGAGCTCAGTGAACGTGGCCTTCTCTCCTCTTGGTTTTCTGTCTTGGGGGAGTGTGGTGGTAGCTTGCAGCCCTGACTTACCCCGAACATCCTGGTGGTATGAGGCATTTCACAAAATTCTTAGAGCTCTGCACAAGTTGCTTAAACACATGCCCCCACACAACCAGACACTTTCTAAGGTTTCTTCTTGATCTACTCTTGGGTGATTCCAAAGAGAAGTCTGTTTTCATAGATTCATGTTCACCTAGTTACATTTTGCTAAGTGTAGGACTGCCCTTGCAGTGGTCTGTCTATAACTCATATGTGAACACAGCTAGCCAAGCCTGCTTTCCTGGTAGGGTGAGAGAATTTTCCCTAGCACTCTTGGCTTGTTTTTTTCTTAAGGGAAGATAAATATTTGCTTTTTATCTTTGATTTATTTCTTTGGATTAGGTTTTTTTTTGCCTTAACAGTTAAGAAAGAGGGTAAACAAGTGTAGGGGAGGAAACATTCTCCTCTTCCCTCTTAGGGTCTTTGGATGAGTCTACGAATTTAACTGACAGACGCATTACAAGGAGAAAAGCATACACATTTTTATTCATTTTTACATGCACATGGGAGCCTCACAAGAGAAGGAAGACCCAAAAAAGTGACCAGAGCAGAAAGTTTTTGTACCTTTTAGACAAAAAAATAAAAGAAAACCCAATAAATCTGTGAAGAATTGATGAGACAAAGGGGTTTGGGTGAGGGGTGGTCAGTTGTGGAGAGGTGACTAGGAAGATAAGGGTTTGTTTAATGAGATTTGTTTGTACAGATTTCTTTTGACTTGATTGCTCATCTCTGGTGATAGAATGTCTTCCTTTCTCCTGGTACAGGGAGGACATCTTTTACATGGGAGTTTTATCTCCTTCTCTCAGGTCAGAGTGTCCTTTCTTGCACCTGCTGTTTTCCAAGTGTGTTTAACTCAAAATAATCCATATGCCAAAGTGCATGCTCAGAACTCCTTCCCAAGTTTGAGTGAAAATAGATTGTAGTGTCTTTTAATTTTTTTTTTTTTTGCTTATCATTCTTGGATCCCTAAGGGTTCTAAGAGTAAGCAGTGAATCCTACCTCAGGGTTTCTCTTCTACAGGATGGATAGGATACACAGATAAGTTTATGGATTTGAGAGTGTGAACCAGGCTTAGATTATGGGGAGGCTCCTCCCCACCCCATCCTCCCTACTGTGCTCTCCTAGATCCCTTTGCTAGCCAAGTCCCTTCTGTACTTAACTGTGAAAGGAAGGTTTTTATGTCGTTTGTAAGAAGCATTTAACAGGAGTATCTGTGTATCCATAGAGATGCCATTTGCTTCATTAAAGGCAACGTAGTGTGTACCTGTGACATGATTTCTACCATGTGGTCTGAGGACCACCTGCATGAGATGGGTTTTCTGGCCCACCCCAGATAAACTAAATCAGAATCACATTGTCATTATTTGTGGTTTTAAAATATTCTTTTCATGGGTTGATCAAATTTCTCTTTGATGAAAAGCAGCAGTGCAAACTTGTCACATCATTCAACCTTGTTCAGACCTTGGCACACACATTTTCAGGGCTAATTTTCTTTCACTGTGGCTTGTCGCTACTGGTGAGGACCTGTTTGCCAAAGTTCCCAGTGAGCTCATTGATGAGCAGTGCTGGGAGAGGTTGGTAAGAGTGCCAGGGAGACCAGAAGTGAGGGGAGGTGAGGCCTGTGGAGCCAAGAATATGTAGTTCATGGCATTAGATTTAAGGCAGAGGTGGTCTGTATTCAGGGGAGTTGAGTTCCGCTATCTTAGGGAGCAGAGGAGGGAAATGAGAGAGGGGTAGAAGGCAGAAGCAGTGGGGGGTTCTAGTAGGAAAAGGGTGAAGGTGGGGTATAGTGCCTGGCCTTGGCCAGAGGACCTTTGGAACTTTTAATTAGTCTCAGGCCATTTCCTCAAGGTGGTTATTATATGACTTGCCAGTCTAGCTCCTGGGAATTTGTTTGATAATTACATATTTAGACATTGAGTATAATATGTTACATGGATTAAGTGTACATATTGCTTACAAGTAAAAGGTAGAATTAAGATAGCTAGTTGAGAGCCCAAAAGTACTAAGAACAAGCTAACTTCTGACAATGTGCTATTCTTACTTTAAACTTACTGTCTTAGAATATTCTAGAAAACACAAGAACACATGAGCTCCCATTCCAATTTCTAGTTACCAAACTTTGCTGTACACTGGAACCATCTGGGGAAATTAAAAAAAATACTGTTGCCTGGTTCCCGACCCCAGACGTTTTGATTGAATCGGTATGGGGTATGACCTGGACGTTGGGATTTTAAAAGCTCTCCAGTCCCTCAGTTTTAGATGAAGAAACTCAGGTCTAGAGAGACTGTGAAGTTTTCCAAGGTCATATGGTTTTAAGAGCAGAGACAGGATTAAATAAACAAAAGTCTCTCAACTCTTACTCAGGGTCTAGAAACCACTCCAAGCCTTATAAACAGAGGGAATTTAAAACAGTACATTGTCCACAGAGATGATGCAAGAGTTGAGGAGGCACACTGGAGATGGTGAGGCAACTCAGCGGCAGGAAGCAGCTCCGACACCCTAGGGCTGGAGAGATGATGGGAGCGGGTGGTGCTTCTGGATCCCAGATGCCAGAGACCTCCGGGAGGAAGCTAGAGCCATGCTGGGGGTGGGGGGCTGCCTGGCAGGAGCTGAGACTAATAGAGGGAGTTGGAGATGCCACCTGAAGCAGAGGGGAAGAAGGAGAAATAGCCTCCCTTCTTTCCTCTTGGCCCACGTACTCGAGTCTTGTACTGGCTCTAGTCTTGTACCAGCACTTCCTGTTGGCCAAACCAATTGGGAAGTGTGGTTCTCTCCAGAGCAGAAGGGGAGATGGACGGACCTGAGTGCAGACCAGAGGGTGACCAGCTTTGTGGTCTTTCCAATGTGCTGAGGTCCTGTGTTTGGAGCAGATCTGTTTGGATGCCGCTTTCATAAAGGAGGGTCTTATGGGAGTTTCTCAGTAAATGTAGGTAGAAGAAGGAACCACTTTTTTTTTTTTTTTTCCTTTGAGGAGCAATCATTTTTTTTTTTTAAGTAAAGTCTACCCCCAGGGTGGGGCTCAGACTCACGACCCTAAGATCAAGAGTTGCCTGCTCCACTGACTGAGCCAGCCAGGCGCCCCAGGAATGATCATATTAAAACAGTTATTATCTTATATCCATCTTCATAAGTAATATGACTGAAAGGCTTAATAGAGGTGTGCACCTTTTCATTTAATATCCTCTTTCTGCTTTACTTCAGACCCATCTCTCTCTCCCATTCAACATGTTTACATTTTTACAGCCCTTGTGTTTAAAATATAAATAGGTTTAAAAAGACCCATTGGTAATCTTATCTAGTGCTAAATCTTAAATATTTGTTCCTTTGAGGACTAGTTACTTTCTAGACATATCACCTGAAGCCTGATGATCCCGTGTATGTATTTGAGATGACAGACTTTGCCTTAGTGTATCATTTTAAGGCATTTTTAAAGAAAAATGGAATTATAGTACACTGCATTTTATTTGTTCTGCCTGATGGGCCAAGTACTTGGCGCCCAGTGGAGCTAAGCCGCACGTCCTGCTGTTCTAACGGTAGCGCCCCGTAGAGCGCAGCGTTCTTCAGACTTGCGTAATGTGTCTGATGTCATAAAAGGAGGTTTGGGAACATAAATACAGTATCCTATTTTCTTTCTAGTGGTGTTCTGATTAATTCCATCATACATGCATACCTGATGTTCTTTTAATCAATAGAGATAGCAAAGGGGCTTCAGGTAGTGATAGCAAAAGTGGCAAGGGTGTTTTCAACAGCCTGTGCCCACCTGACCCCAGTAGCAACGTTTGGTGTTCCTGTAGGTCCTGCTCTGAAGACCTGTGTCTATTTTAACCTATCTCGCTGAACTGCTGTGAGAATAATTAAATATGAAGGCTTGCCCCTGTTTTGAGAAAGGAGCTATTTAAACACTTAGAGATTAAGTGCTTCCCCAAGGCTACCAGCAAGGGAGCTGCAGGGGCAGGGTTAGAATTGGTTGCTAATTTCTAGCTTTTTGCTGGAATTGCCAACTACAGATCCTGGTAATGTGTTCCGACTTTATTTTCCCTCAGAATTAATCTGTGGTTAATGATAGCCTTCATAATCAAAAAGAATGCGCAGGCCTAGAATTTATGACTTCCATAATTTACTTCTTCTACACATCTACAAGATTTGCCAGGGAGGCAGCTCTGGATGCGTCTATTATCCTTTAGTTAATTGGAATGTCTTTAGTATATGGGAGATTTTATATTTTAACGTATAGTACTTGAATTATTAATAGTAAATATTAAATGTAGTAAATCTCAAAACTTTAAACATTTTGTACTGTTACCTAATTTTAAAAGTACATGTCATGAACGCATGGCATATTCTTATGATTATTTGACTTCTATTGTCTAATCCTAACAGAGGAATCGGGATCAACAACATGTAACAAATCCTTTCCGAAGTATACAGGGGTGCTAAGTAATGGCACAACACCGAATCCTCCAGACTGTATTATACAAACACGATATAAAAATGGAATGAAAACATTTTGTTTTAGGAAGCTGCTGACTCTTCATGTCCTGTGTGTGTGTGTGTGTGAGTGAGTGTGTGCATGGCTGGCTGCAACTTTCTTCTAAACACAAGGAGTTCTGACAATGGTGCTGTGGAGGATGTGCCGGTAAGCTGGGGAAGACATAACTTACATGAAAGAGCCAGAAAGCTCATCATAAGAGAGATGTTTATAGGATAAATCTTATCTTTTACAGGACATAGGGAAGATAAAAAGCTGTTTTATGATGGTTAATTCTGCTCAGATTACAACATTATTTAAAACAGAGATTCTTTTAAAAAATTGAATTTTCTTTTTTCCATCTACCTTAATTACTTTATGGCGTTTTTACTCATTGTAGGCAATGAATTGTCCACAGATAAATGGAAGTGTTGATAGACACTTTCACTCTGGAGTTCTTCTATAATCGGAATGTGAAGATACTTGGATTACTTTATGAGGACATTTAAATACAAGAAGTAGCTTTTTATGTTTCGGATTGAAAGCAAAGAAAGCCACTTCACTGATTCTAAATACATTCTGTAAAGCCCCGAATTAATAAAATGAAGTTCATTCAGCTCAAACATAATCAGTCGTTTTCTCTTTGGCTCTGAAGGAGAAGAGCAGGCCTTGGGTCATCTCGGATGGTTTTTTACTTGCTCATACACCTTTCATAATCCTCTGAGGGAGGGTGTACATTAGAATTATTGTGGATTGATTGAGGTAGAAAAAAACCCACCGTAACAAGTCATGGTATCTGACTTTAGAACCCAAACCAATTTCTTCTCATGTTGTTGTGTAGACTTAGTGAATGGACCGAGGCTCTCCTGGTCATGTCAGATTTAAAATTCTTTGACACAGAACACACTAAACAATATGTGGGAGTTATAGGAACCCATTTATCATACACTTACTGAGAAAAAACTGACCTGTAATAATGCAATGGTTTTTTAATATCGAGGATGCTGAAACTTCTGGAGTAAGCAGGTAATCTGTATATTTAATTCAAGGACTGAATCACAAGAACTCATCTTAGGGAAGGCCCTCACCATTATTTAGTGCTGGATTTTTTGCTTTGGTTCCTACAGAAACTTTCATCTCCCAGTATTTGAAATGCAAATATTTCCATTGGGCTTTTGGTTTCTTTCATGGTTTTCAAAGGCACTGCATCATTATATTTGGTAATTTCATTTACTTTGCATAATTGTTCCTAATCTTTATTTTTAAATTAAATATTATTGTAGAATACATCAGTGAAAGGTGCTTTTTCCATTTTCCATTTGAAATATATCACTTAAAATGGATTCCCAAGTTTACTTTAAAAATACATAAATTGAGGGGCGCCTGGGTGGCTCAGTTGTTAGATGTCTGCCTTCAGCTTGAGTCGTGGTCCCGGGATCCTGGGATAGAGCCTCACATCTGGCTCCCTGCTTGGCCAGGAGGCCTGCTTCTCTCTTTCCCACTCCCCCTGCTTGTGTTCCCCTCTCGCTGTCTCTCTGTCAAATAAATAAATAAAATCTTTTTAAAAAAATACATAAATTGAAAGAAAAATTCCATTCCCTCTTTCCCCCCAAATGAAGAACAGTCCCTGGAGAAAGATTTTTTTTTTTTTTTAATTAGAATCATTACATTTAAAATTGGAAATGATCTATATCAGTTCCCCTCCTGTGCAGAAGTCTTTAAACTCTGGTTTCCAGAGAACAGAGAAAGGACATCTGTACTTCAATTTAAAAATCTCCTGTTCCTTCAGCATCCCTCCTAAACTGTGGTTTCCAGTTGCCTCATGGCTTTTGTTTTTCTCTTTCAAACTCTTTGGGATACCACGTTAAAAAAAGCAAAAAACAACAACAGCAAAAAAACCCAAAAACCAAACCAAAAC